>NC_092376.1:6024485-6324485 GCF_030028105.1 Mobula birostris | reverse complement strand
GTAGTAGTCCTACATTGAGTTCAACACTGACTAGCAATTCCTGCGTCACCACTGGAACCAAACTGTACAGGTCTCTGCCGCTCCTGTGGATTCATTATCTGTGTGTAGAGGGGGAGCCTTCTGCATGGGCAACAGCTTGCTCTCCATATCACACTGCCCTGGCTTGTGTGTCGAATGTAGGCAGCTAGGATACAACACCCACGGTTGAGCTCAGCAAACGGAGGGATTCCGGATGTCCTGTGTTTATCATTTCATTTCACATTGAGGTAGCACGAGGGAAAATGATTACAGAACTCAGAATCGAGCGTTCCAGTTGCAGAGAAAGTGCAGTGCGGGCAGACAATAAGGTGCAAGGCCACGATGAGATAGACTGTGAGGTCAAGAGTCCATCTTATCACACTAGGGGACTATTCAGATTGATTACAAGAGCGTGGAAAGTGTGCATGTGGCTTGTATGTAACATTTTAAATTGTCTGAGTTCAGTGGGGTTGAAGCTTTAATGAGTTGAGAGTTAAAGGACAAAAGTTTAGGGGTAACATGAGGGGGAACTTCTTTACTCAGCAAGTGGTAGCTGTGTGGAACGAGCTTCCAGCAGAAGTGGTTGAGGCAGGTTCGATGTTGTTGTTTAAAGTTAAATTGGATAGATATATGGACAAGAAAGGAATGGAGGGTTATGGGCTGAGTGCAGTTCGGTGGGACTAGGATAGGGTAAGAGTTCGGCACAGACTAGAAGGGCCGAGATGGCCTGTTTCCGTGCTGTAATTGTTATATGGTTATATAAAGCTGTCCTTGAGCCTGGCTTTCAGACTATTGTATCTTCTGCCTGATGGGAAGGAGGAGAACAGAAAATGTCTGGGGATTCGGGAGTGGTCTTTGATAATTTTGGCTGCTTTACTGAGACAGTGAGCAGTCTAGACAGAGTCTGTGAGGGGAGGCTGGTTTCTGTGATGTGCTGAGCTCTCTCCACAACTCTCTGCTCTTCCTTGTGGAGTTGGGCAGATCATTTCCCGTACCAAACCACAATTTACCTATGGTTTTCTATGGCGCATCAGCAAGATTTGGTGAGGGTCGACAGGGACGTGCCGAATTACTTCAGCCTCAGGAGAAGGTGGTGACAGTGGTGAGCTTTCTTGGTCGTGGTGTCTGGGGTTAGACCAGGATGGGCTACTGGTAATGTTCACTCCTAGGAACTCGCAGCTCTCAACCCTCTTGATCTTAACACTGTTGAGTGAGACGAGGCGGACTGCTCTTATGAGTTGAGGCAAGGAGGGAGAAAGTAAGACCATATTAGATGGAATGATGAGAGTGGGGAGAGGAGAATGAGAGTGGGGAGAGGAGAACGAGGGTGGGGAGTGCAAGCAAAAGCACACCATAAGACTATAAAGCATGGGAGCACAATTTGGGCATTCAGCCGAATGAGTCTGCTCCACCATTCCTTCATGGCTGATTTATTATCCCTCTCAACCCCTTTCTCCTGCCTTCTCCCCATATCCTTTGACACCCTGACTGGTCAAGAATCTTTCAACCTGCACCTTAAATATACCCAATGACTTGGCCTCCACGGCCATTTCTGGCAATGAATTGCACAGATTCACCACCCTCTGGCTGACAAAGTTCCTTCTCATAACCGTTCTAAGAGGCATCCTCGTATTCTGAGGCTGTGCCCACTGGCCCTGAGCTCCCCCACTATTGGAAACGTCTTCTCCACATCCACCCTGTCTTTGCCTTTCAACATTCGATATGCTTCAATGGGATCTCCCTCTCATTCTTCTAAACTCCAGCGAGTACAGGATCGACAGCCAGCAAGTATTCCACATACGTCAACGCTTTCACTCTGAGAATCATCCTTGTGAGCCTTCTCTGAACCTCCTCCAATGCAGCACATTCTTCCTTAGATCTTCTTCTGCATGTGCCTTGTGTGTTACACGCTTCGGCAATCATGGCTTTCCACATCGAAGGATCCCACGCAGTGTCAATGATATCTCACACTCTTAGATCTGTTAGTTCTTTCACAGTGTCCATATATTTTCTTCATTGCCTTCCTCTTTCGCGTTTCCCGGGCATACGGCCTTGTAACGTATTTCTCCCTTTCTGATGACATGGCCCAGGAATTTAAGTTTCCTCCCTTTTAATGTTCTCATTAAAGATCTTTTAGTATGGGCACGTTGGAGTACTGTCTCATTAGTTACTCTATCTGTATGTGATATTTTCAGCTTTCTTCAATAAGGGGCCCAAAACTGCTCACAGTACTCCCAAGTGCGGTCTGACCAATACCTCGTAAAGCCTCACCATTAAATCCTTGCTTTTATATTCTAGGTCTCTTGAAATTGTGGACACTATCCACCCAGAAAATTTCTTTTCCCATAAGCTCTCATCTGCAAACCAGACTATTAAAACAAAAACCTCACACCAACCTCACACCACCTCATCTATCAGACTATTAAAACAAAAACCTCACACCAATATAAAAGTTTTTTCCCCCAGACAATTAATCTGATCAGCCATTCTTGTTAGCCCTCACCCACCCCCTCTATCTATTACCCCCCTGTCAGTGCACTGTAAGTAGATGGATAGATATACTTTATTGATCCCGAGGTTAATTGGGTTTCGTTACAGCTGCACCCACCAAGAACAGAGTAGAAACATAGCAATACAAAACCACAAACAATCAAATAATAATATGTAAACCATGCCAGATGAAAATAAGTCCAGGACCAGCCTATTGGCTCAGGGTGTCCGACCCTCCAAGGGAGGAGCTGCAAGGTTGGATGGCCACTAGCAGGAATGACTTCCCATGATGCTCAGTGCTGCATCCCGGTGGAATGAGTCTCTGGCTGAATGTACTCCTGTGCCCAGCGGTGTAGATGATGTTACACGCCGACGTCGGGTTGGCAGAGGAAGGGATGTACACAACAACCACAATTGAATGTGAAATTTCCCTTGGCAAATAATATGGCCGGAGTCCAACAGCAAAAAGTTCAATATCCGGGCTACAGACACGTTCCTTGATCGTAATGCTTTCTATAATGCTGTTTCCATTGTAAATACATGCTGGTCTTTATGTATTTATGCACATTTTGTTCCTTATCTGTAGTTTAACCTCTAACTTTATTTTTATATGTCTTTTTTCTTTACTCTTGTTGAATGTTGTTTTTTTTTTGTTGGATGCCATGCCCTGATCAACACACCACAGCAAATCCCCCGTACATGTAAATGCATATGGTGAAGAAAAGTGATCCTTGATAATATGGATCAGACTCAGGTTTATTAACAATCCCACATATACTGTACGTTGTGATATTTGTTCTACAGTAATAGAACAATGCAACACATAACAAAACTATCAACTACAACAAGAAATGTAAAAAGAAAGTGAAAATAGTGAGTTAGTGTTCATGGGTTCATTGTCCATTTAGAAGTCTGACAGTGGAGGGGGAAGGAGCTGTTCCTGATGAATCATTGAGTGTGGGTCCTCAGCTCCTGTATCTCCTCTGTGATGGTAGCAATGAGAACTGGGCATGTCCTGGGTGATGAGTGTCCTTAATGATGGATGCCACCTTTCTGAGGCATCGCCTTTTGAAGATTTCCTCAATGTAAGAGTGACATACCAAACATGGTGACTGGTGCAGCCTCACAGTCTCCCTACAGCACTTGACATTGTGAATTACTCGACCTCTCTCACCTACCCCTCGCTCACCTGGTCTTCAATGACTCCATAACTCACATTCTCAATATTATTGATTTTATATTTACTGAGTTTGTCTTTTTTTTTGCACATTGATTGCCTTTGTGTGTAGATTTTCATTGATTCTATTGTAATTCTTTGTTCTACTGTGAATGCCCACTAGGTAATGACTCTCAGGGTTGTATATGGTGCTTTGACAGTAAATTTACTTTGAGCTGTGAACTTTGAAACCAGGAGTTTGTCTATATGGGACACTGTGGCTGGCCACAGCTAATGGGTCACCACACTGACCACAATTCCCCAGAGGAAGTTGTGCACTGAAGAGCATACGTATTGGAAATGTCCGGTGTGGAGGGAGTGCTGTGTGAGTGAAGTCACACCACAGAAACACTCTCATCACTTCCACTCAGACCATCAATGAACCATGCTGGAGAGCGGCTGTGGGCTGCGGGAGGGGTTTCGGTGGGTGGGGGGAGAGTTGCAGGAAATGCCTTTATTGGTGTTCTCTAGTCGTTGTTCTTGACAAACTCGCTCCCTCACTTGCCCATGTTCTCTCATAGCCTGGTTGCCTGGACCAGTCCTCTATGGAAGCACGATCGATAGCACGTGTATCCGATGGGAGAGCAAATGCAAGACCAAGGCAGCGTGTCGATACTACAACCTTGATCTCTTCCGAACTCGGTACAGATGCATCACCTTATTAACCCCTTGTTGAATAGGTTGGGGATTGGCTGGGGATTCCCGGGAGCCCCTCTCTCCACTCCCTTAGCCCGTCAGATCCAGAGTCACAGGAGACAGCAAGTGCTGCACTCTACCTCCTGTTCCTAATAAAGTGTCCACTCAGTGTATGTTCATGGTTTTCTGCTGATCTAACCCATCTACTTCAATGAGGCAGTGGAGGCTACCTCAGTAAATATATTTAAGACACGGTTGGATAGATTTTTGCATAGTAGGGGAATTAAGGGTTATGGGAAAAAGTGGAGATGAGTCCATGGTCAGATCAGCCAAGATCTTATTGAATGGCAGAGCAGGCTCGACTGGTCAGATGGCCGACTCCCGCTCCTATTTCTTATGTTCTTACTTCAAGGTTTGACATTTCATGCTTACAGAGATGCCCTTCTGCACACCACTGTTGTAACGGGTGGTTATTTGAGTTACTGTCACCTTCCTGTCAGCTTGAACCAGTCTGGCCGTTCTCCTCTGACCTCTCTCATTAACAAGTGGTTTTCACCCACAGAACTGCCACTCACTGGATGTTTTTTGATTTTTTTTCACACCATTCCCTGTAAACTCTAGAGACTGTTGTGCGTGAAAATCCCAGGAGATCAGCAGTTCCTGAGCCACTCAACTCACCCCATCTGGCACCAACAGTCATTCCATAGTCAAAGTCACCTAGATCACATTTCTTCCCCATTCTGATGTTGGTCTGAGCAACAACTGAACCTCTTGACCACGTCTGCATGCTTTAATGCATGGAGTTGCTGCCACATGATTGGCTGATTAGATATTTGCATTAATGAGCAGGCGTGCCTAATAAAGGAGACACACAAAGCCACTAGATGGACTCAGCAAGTTAGTCAGCATCCGTGGGAGGAAAGTCGGTAGTCAGTGTTTCAGGTGGGGACCCTTAGTCTGTACTAACGAATCTGGAATTTTCAGATGAAGGATTACAGTAGTGTAACCATCAGTGTAATCGCTTTATGGTGCCAGTGATCACTGACTGGGGTTCGATTCCCACCACCGTCTGTAAGGAGCTTGTACGTTCTCCATGTGACCATGTGGGTTTCCTCCAACATTCCATAGGTTTCCGGGTTAGTTGTGGGCATGCTATGTTAGCTCCAGAAGCATTTCGGCACTTGCTGGCTGCCCCCAGCATTATCCTGGGTGATTTGATTTGATGCAAACGGCATTTCACTGTATGTGTTGATATACGTGTGACAAATAAAGCTAATCTTTAAAAGACTTGAAACATCGACGGTCCGTTTCCCTCCCAAGATGCTGACTGAGCCACCAAGTTCCTCCAGTGCCTTTTTGGAATTGCTTTGGTTTACTATTGTCACATGTACCAAGAAATAGTGACAAGTTTCTCTTGCACACTGTTTATACATAGCATCACACATAGCATTGAGGTAGAACAAGATGGAACAATAACTGTTGGTTGCCTTTCATGACCGATGGTGACGTAACCTGCGAGGGAGGAGTTTTGTAATGAAAAAGCCCAGTTCCTCTCTTTCGGCCTCAAAAATCTTGGTCCAATGGTACAAAAAATTGTCACGACTGGAGACCTCCTCAGCTGCAGTGGATAGCTATGACGCCTTCTGTGCTTTGTCGCACCCTTCGCTCTCCACGAAGCGTGGCAGCACCACCTTCTTGGCTGTTGGATCTTGTAGTAGGTCTGCCCAGTCTGTCAGAACAGGTTTCGTAGGCTTTTCCCTGTCTCACCGGGGTTGGAGGTTCCTGGCTACCCTCACCCGGTTTACCCCGCCTGTTGAAGTGCTGTACCGGAGTGTGGCCACTGTTGTATGCAAACAGTCGCTTGGAGCCACAGGTGAGAGCTGGGGAGCAGGTGGGGGCCAAAGCTGGGTGAACTACCCCCGGGCAGAGCACGACAAGCCCACCACTGGAGGTACTGCCCCTCCCTGGACATCCCATACACCCTAAAACAATAACAATGCAGAATAAAGTGTCACAGCTAGTAAAAAAAAAGTGCTATGCAGGTAAATGATAAAAGTGCAAGATCATAGATAGATAGATATACTTTATTAATCCCGAGGGAAATTTGGTTTCGTTACAGCCTCACCAACCAAGAATAGAGCATAAATATAGCAATACAAAAACCACAAACAATCAAACAACAAAATGCAAACTATGCCAGATGGAAAATAAGTCCAGGAGCAGACTATTGGCTCAGGGTGTCTGACCCCCCACGAGAGGAGCTGCACGTTCGACGGCCACAGGCAGGAAAGACCTCCCGTGCTACCCAGTGTTGTATCAAGGTGGAATGTGGCCGAAGTCCAACAGTAAAAAGTCCAATATCATAAAGAAGCTAAGGGTCCATCTGATTGTACAAGCATTCCTCCAGGGCTTCGTGTCTGTATTGCTAAAGATTCCAGCTTCTGCAGAATCTCATGTGTTTTTGATGATGTCATCCTGCGTTACAAAGGCAGTGAGGTGAGCTGTGACATTCTGCTAAAAGTAACGTTGTCCCTTTTCTGTTTGGCCACCCAGGTACATCGGGCTCCAGATATTATTCCAGTGTGCTGGCTTCCTGTTCTTCCTAATGGCCTACTACTTCCTCCAGAGGAACTTACTGAGACAGGAGAAGCAAGAGAAGCCATTGACTGAAATTCGTCCTCACCCAAAGGAGGTGGAGGAGAGGGAGACGCTGATGGATCAGGGCTCTAACGCCATCTCCCAGCCGAAGGTGTGAGAGGACATCCAGACGCAGCTGGTCATATAATCTGTATATAATCTCCAGTGCCAGCAGCAAGAGGTGCTCAATTTCTGTCAATCCCAGACAGCCCCCACTGTCTAATAGTCTGTGATATGGTATTTACCCCAATGTTCCATCTTGGGAGAGAACTGTGTGAGGATAATCTCTGAGGAGACAAAGGGAAACCACCTCTTGTTCACGTGTCCAACGCTGGGTAGGGGTTTCTATCCCTGCGCAATTCCCCGACAGTTCCTGGGTGCATCAAGAAAGTATCCTGGCTCAAAAAAAAAAAGAATTCAGGGTTTGACACAGGCCTTGACCCTGGTTAGTGAAAGAAAATGCCGAAAACAATTCCAACCAATGGTTAGTGACACCGTTAAAGTACAGATTTATTTCAAAACATACTGTGAAATGCGCTGTTTGCGCTAACAGCCAACACATCCCAAGGATGTGCTGGGAGCAGCCTGCAAGTGTTGCCACATATTCTGGCACCAGTATGGCAAACCCACAATGCTTGCAGTTAGCACAATACTATCACAGCTCAGGTTGTCGGAGTGCAGAGATCAATTCTGGCGCCATCTGTAAGGAGTTTGTACGTTCCTCCCCGTGAACTGTGAGTGTTTCCTTCCACAGTCCAAAGGCAACGTATCAGTTAGTGCGTTAATTGATCACTGGAAATCGTTCCGTGATTAGACTAGAGTTAAATAGGTGGGTTGCTGAGTTGTGCGACTCATTGAGCCAGAAGAGGCCTCTTTCTTCCACGTTGCAACTCTAAATACAATAAATTGAGAAAAAAAACACAAAATACAACAAGTAACAAAACAACAGGAAAGTGAGTGCCTTTCCTCCCTCCCACACACAGGGACAGTCCTCCAACTCCAGGACAGGCCTCCAGCCTCCAGTCTCCAGGCTTCAGCCATTGTGTTTCAATTTCCACTCTCCTGATCACCCTTCAGCCTTCGGTATTGACCCCTGGACCAGCTGACGATGGGACCCTGAACTCCAGGTTTGAAATCTGGGCCCGCCGGCTCACCGGCCCTCGTTCTTCCTGCTCGCAATAGGCATCTGATGCCAGGACCCACTGAACTGAAAGAGCCCAACTTCTACAGATGTCCACATTGCTGGCCTTCAGCGTGGAACAGAGACTTAGATTCCAGATGTTCTTCGTCACACAACAATGTCACTAGCTTTCAACTGTGGGGCGGAAGCCTGGACTCCAGATGTTCTTCGTCCCACAACCACATCACTAGCTTTCAACTGTGGACCGGAGGCCTATAGCCCAGTTGTCCTTAATCAACTGTCCACATCACTGTGCCTAAAACCTAATCTGATTTTGAACTCTTCACTAATCCCTAATCTTACCCCAACTCTCCTCTCTGTCCCCAAAACTATCCATACAAACTTAAAAGTGCAAATAGGACTGAGCCACAGTCTTGATGGAGACCAAAGTTTGGTGCCATCTTGACCGAAATCCTCAAACCTCAAATCCCTCCAAAAGTTCAAATGGGATTGCTTCTGAAATGCTGGTCATATAATATTGCCACTCAGAGCCATGATACCCGTGAAGGTATTTGTGACAGGGCAGTGGGGAGAGTGTGCTCTCCCATGGTCCTATAGTTGTCACTGGACGCTTTCCAAAATTACTCAAGTATACACTGTCCTCATTGAAGTTATACCATCGTGTCTCCCTGCCCATGGTTTATCCATGTGCATGGGTGTTTGGATTCAGGTTTATTTATCACATGTACATTGAAACATACAGTCAAATGCATCATTTGTGTCAACAACCAACATTAAAGAAAGAAAGCAATAGAGAGGTAGTCTTCATGAGTTTATGGACCATTTAGAAATCTAATGACAGAGGTGAAGAAGCTCTTCCTCAATCACTGAGTGTGAATCTTCAGGCTCCTTTACCTCCTCCCTGATGGTACTAATGAAAGAAGATGTCCCAGATAGTGAGGTATTGCCTCGTGAAGATGTCCCCCATGCCGTGATGGAACTGACTTGAGTCTACAGCCCTCCGCAGCCTCTTTTGGTCCCGCACGTTGGAGCCTCCATGCCAGACAGTGATGCAACCAGTCAGGATTCCCTCCACAGAACATCCACAGAAATTTGCAAGTCTTTCATGACATACCAAGTCTCAAACCCCCTGCTGGTATGCCTTCTTCATGTTTGCATCAATATTTTGGGCCCAGGATAGACCTTCAGAGACGTTGACAAAAATTGATGAGAGTTGACATGGACATGCCAGAATGGATCTTCTGAGATGAGCTTGGATCTGCTCATTCTTTCCATTGCTGACCCCTCAATGATGACTTACATGTGTACCCTCAATCTCCACTTCCTGAAGTCCACCATCGGTTCCTTGGTCTCACTGACAAGGTGGTTGTTGTGACTCCACTGGACCAGCCGATCTATCTCATTCCTGTATTCCTGTCCATTGAGCCAGCTTATCGCCTGATTTCACTTTGCTGCTGCATTTTATGGGCTGAAGATGTGCATGATGCTATAGAAATGCAGTTCCTCATTCCCTCTCTGCGCACACACACATCCACTGAGCTATCAGGTGATGTCTTCAACAGTATTATGTAGAACACTTGGCAGCAGACACAAAATGCTGAAGGAACTCGGCAGCTCAGATAACATTTATGGAAATGAATAAACAGTCGACAAATTGTGTAAATACAAAAAAAAGACTAATACTAAATAAATCATACTGAGAGCATAAGTAGTAGAGTCCTTGAAAATGAATCTGTAGGTTGTAGAATCAGTTTAGCATTGAGATGATTGAAGTTCAGGAGCCAGACTTTTGAAGGGTAATAACTGTTCCTGAACCTGGTGGTGTGGGTCCTGAGGGTTCTGTACCTCCTCCCCGATGGCAGCTGCAAGAAGAGAGCATGCCCTGGATGGTGATATATATGTACTTTGATAATAAATTTACCTTGAACCTTGATAAATACCCAACTACACAGAAGGGATGGTAGAAATGGAGGATGTTATTGAGTGAGCTAGGGAGGGAGGCGGAGGAGAGGTTCTCCCCAACTCTGGACCCTGCTGTCTCAGATCATAGTTCTGTGCACCACCCGCCTGCTACTGACCTTCAAGAGATCTTTGCTCCACATGTTATGTGTTTCTGCTGCAAACCCCAATCTTGGAATGCTGCCTTGGAATTTAAAACTCAATTTCCTTTGTATATAGCACAGTGAACTTTAGACCATGTTGATCACAGCAAAGCATTAATTCCTCTTTTAAACTTTCATGAACTGTATTGCTTACAGATGTATTTTAGTACATTTATCATTCAACTGTGAGATATGAAACTGTGAGACGTTTTCAATTCTGACATTTATCATTTGAAAGGGGGTTCAAAATGTGAATAAGGATCTCAAGATTCAAGATTGTTTACTGTCATTTTTAGTACACAAGTTGTAAAGGAAAACAAAGTCATTATTACTCCGGATCTGATGCAGCACAAAAAATACACAATAATAATAATCAACAGGATTCAGCAGTCCCACGCGCATATAAAATTCTGATAAGAAGTACACACCATTGAATTTAAATAAAACCACAACCTAGACAAATGAAGAAATTACCACTGCAGAAGAAAAAGTTAACCAATGGAAGACATCCCCATGATCTGAGCAGACTAGATGTTGATAAGGAAGCGTCATATGCCTGGCTTAGAGTTGGAGACCTTTATACTTTATACTTTATTGTCACCAAACAATTGATACCAGAATGTACAATCATCACAGTGATATTTGATTCTGCGCTTCCTGCTCCCTGGAGTACAAATTGATAGTAAATATTAAAAATTGACATTGTAAATCATAAATAGAAAATGGAAAGTAAGGTAGTGCAAAAAAAAACGAGAGGCTGGTCCGGATATTTGGAGGGTACAGCCCTCTGGAAACAGAAATGTTCCTTGTGGCAGCAAAGGACCAGGTGGTTAACACAAAAAATTAAAAATACAAATAAAAGACCAACAATTTAAGGTGCTAAAGGCAGAAAATGCCAAGAGAAACCAGAAGCAATCCAACACATTACAGAATTCTGAAGCAGTTTAACTCAATCTAATTACTTACACAGGCACAATCAAGTGCAAATATCATTCACCAAACTCTTGCTTTAAAATACAAGCTCGTAAAAGAAACCGTACCTTACTATAAATACAAGCCTGGTTCAGTTTTAGAGTCAGAGTTCCACAGATTATATTACAACCGTTCCATCATTGCAAGTAGGACAATCCATAATAACCGGACACAATAATTCAGGATAAACAAGCAACAACTTATTTAATAGATACAGCCATTCCAAACACATATAACACACAGAAATCAATCAGTGAGAAACACCAGATATATGCTGAATTAAAAGAAGAAATTGAAAGACTATGAAACATGAACAGGGTATACTTTGTCCTGCAAGTAATATCTACAACTGGTATCATCCTAAAGTCACTACACAATAGCATTAAACAATGTCTATGTTAATGATCAGAAAGCCACAATACTAAACACCACTAGAATACTCTGAAAGTTCCCAGCAATTGAGAAATGAGTGTGCTTGCCTATGCCCGTACCTCGGGTTTTACAAGCTTGAGTTGAAAAAAAAATCACAATAAATATATGTTAGTTTATGTACATTGATTGTATGTCTATAAATTGACACTAGGTACAGGAGTGTCTGTACATCAGGTGACTCTGACAGGTAATGATAAAGTAGTGGTGGTTGGGGGTGTGGAGGGGTGGGTTAGTGGGCGGAGGTGTTGATCAACCTTACTGCTTGGGGAAAGTAACCGCTTTTGAGTCCGGTGGTCCTGGTGTGGATGCTACGTAACCTCCCTGTCAAGCAGTCCATGAGCAGGGTGGGTGGATCCTTTATGATGTTACTGACTCTTTTGTCTGTGCTATACTGAGCCTTGGAGTTCGATGATGGTATATCCTTGTAGGATTGTGAAAATGGGAGTTACTCCTGATCCTCTTTCTAGCTTCACAGCTGGGACCCTCTCTCCAAGGAGTTGCTCTCAGGACAAATCTCCCATGGAGAGATTATTTGGTGAAACAGGACAATACTGAGAGAGTGTTGCACAATGTGAGGGGTGGCACTGTGGGAGGGGTGGTACTGAGGGAGGGTCACACTGTGGGAGGGGTGGTACTGAGGGAGAGTCACACTGCGGGAGGGGTGGTACTGAGAGAGGGTCACACTGTGGGAGGGGTGGTACTGAGGGAGGGTCACACTGCAGGAGGGGCGGTACTGACGGATGGTCACACTGCAGGAGGGGTGGTACTGAGGGAGAGTCACACAGTGGGAGGGGTGGTATTGAGGGAGGGTCACACCTTGGGAGGGGTGATACTGAGGGAGGGTCACACTGTGGGAGGGGTAGTACTGAGGGATGGTCCCACTGCGGGAGGGGTGGTACTGAGGGAGGGTCACACTGTGGGAGGGGTGGTACTGAGGGATGGTCACACTGCGGGAGGGGTGGTACTGAGGGAGGGTCACACTGTGGGAGGGGTGGTACTGAGGGAGGAGTGGTACTGAGGGAGAGTCACACTGCGGGAAGGGTGGTACTGATGGAGGGTCACACTGTGGGAGGGGTGGTACTGAGGGAGGGTCACACTGTGGGAGGGGTGGTACTGAGGGAGGGGCGGTGCTGAGGGAGGGTCACACTTTGGGGGGGCGGTACTGAGGGAGGGTCACACTGTGGGAGGGGTGGTACTGATGGAGGGTCACACTGTGGGAGGGGTGGTACTGAGGGAGGGTCACACTGTGGGAGGGGTGGTACTGAGGGAGGGGCGGTACTGAGGGAGGGTCACACTTTGGGGGGGCGGTACTGAGGGAGGGTCACACTGTGGGAGGGGTGGTACTGAGGGAGGGTCACACTATGGGAGGGGCAATATTCAGGGAGCTGATATGGACCCACTGGGGTGGCAGTGGATCACCCCGTAGACAGTGAGAAGCACGTGCCAGCCACAATCAACTTGACAAGACCAAACCTGAGAACCCAAGGGATCAATAACTCCAGTTGAGATATTGACCAGCAAACACAGGTGCTCAAACCCTGTAAGCTCAACGTTTTACAGCAAGCCTCAGAGCTCATGACAGTGGTATCTTCTCCCTCCATCCTGCCACACATAGCAGCCCAAGTGTTCGGTTTATGGGGGGACGGGGCAGGTACTCAAATCAGTGCACGTGTGAAGCTTTTGACTGGGAAACATAACCCAATGTGAAGCTTTTGGACTGTGGAAGAGGGAGGCAGAGGAGAAGGGAGTGAAGAGGGTACGCACACACAGAAGCAGTGAGTAAGGCCGGTGTACGTTAAGGTCATCACAGCATAATAATCTAAATGGGAAAAGAACATGTCATATCTAAGCCACTTGAGGACCAGCTGGAAGGAGAGACACTGAACACCGGTGTACTGGAGGAGGACAACGTTAACAGTATCTCTGGAGATAAAGCAACACCAACTCCGATGGATAGGTCATGTCATCCGGATACCTAACTGACATCTCCCCAAACAGATCCTTTAGTCCCAGTTGAAGGAAGGTCAGCGAGTCTCTGGTGGGCAAAGGAAACGTTCAAAGAAAGCTTCAAAATCAGCCTGGAGAATTTTAACATTACACTTACGTACTGGGAAGACATTACGCCATGGTAGAGTAGCGGTTAGTCTGATGGTATCATAGCTACTGGCACCAGAGTTCAGAGTTCAATCCCGGTGTAAGGAGTCTGCGTGTACTCCCCGTGCAATGCGTGGGGTTTCTCCATGAGTTCCAGTTTTCTCGCACGGTCCGAGGACATGCTGGTTAGTGGGTTAATTGGTCATTGTATGTTGTCCTGTGATCAGGCTGGGCTTAATGTCAGGGGGTTGTTGGTGGTGTGCTGGGCTGGAAGCTCCTGTTCAGCGCTGTGTCTCTAAATAACTGAAACTGATACACCTGAAGCAAATCTGTTCAAGAGGGAGCTGTGCTACATAAGAACATAGAAACATGGAAAACCTACAGCACAATACAGGCCCTTCGGCCCACAAAGTTGTGCCGAACATGTCCCTACCTTAGAAATTACCTAGGTTTACCCATGGCCCTCTATTTTTCTGAACTCCATGTACCTATCCAGGAGTCTCTTAAAAGACCCTATCATATCCGCCTCCACCACCATCACCGGCAGCCCATTCCACACACTCACCACTCTCTGCGTAAAAAACATCTCCTCTGTACCTACTCCCAAGCACCTTAAACCTGTGTCCTCTTGCGACAGCCATTTCAGCCCTGGGAAAAAGCCTCTGACTATCCACGCGATCAATGCCTCTCATCATCTTATACACCTCTATCAGGTCACCTCTCATCCTCCGTTGCTCCAAGGAGAAAAGACCGAGTTCACTCAACCTCTTCTCATAAAGCGTGCTCCCCAATCCAGGCAACATTCTTGTAAATCTCCTCTGCACCCTTTCTATGGTTTCCACATCCTTCCTGTAGTGAGGTGACCATAACTGAGCACAGTACTCCAAGTGGGGTCTGACCAGGGTCCTATATAGCTGCAACATTACCTCTCAGCTCCTAAATTCAATTCCACAATTGATGAAGGCCAATGCACCGTATGCCTTCTTAACCACAGCGTCAAACTGCGCAGCTGCTTTGAGTGTCCTATGGACTCGGACCCCAAGATCCTTCTGATCCTCCACACTGCCAAGAGTCTTACCATTAATACTATATTCTATATTATTAATGAGAACGATCACCACTGTGTCGCAGAGAACAAGCAGCAGCCGTGAAAGGAGAGACTGAACAACCAAAAGACTCAACCACTGACCACAGTCACCACTTACTCGTATCCACACTGAACCAGAATACGTGGATCCTGGACCGGCCTCCACAGCCGAATGAGGACCCACCAATAGACAACCCACTAGGGGAACATCATACTCAACTCCAGTGATCGAGTTACCACTGTATACAATAATGTTAATAGACCCAATGAAGTAAATACTTTCTGCATGTTTAGTGTGCGTGTGTTTCTGAGGGTGTGGTATGTGTGTGTGTGTATATTACTCTATCAGATCTATCTAGTCTATTTATTTATATACTTACTTTATCTTATTGCACTCTTCTCCACGCTCCCTGTACTTTTTCAAAGATATGACATGGAGAGAATGTCTCCTATAGTGGGGGAGTCTTGGACCAAAGGACACAGCCTCAGAAAAGAAGGACATCTATTTAGAACAGAGATGAGGAGGAATTTCTTTAGCCAGAGGGTGGTGAATCTGTGGAATTCATTGCCACAGACGGCTGTGGAGGTCAAATCATTGGGTGTATTTAAAGTGGAACTTGATAAGATCTTGATCAGTCAGGGTGTGGAGGTTATGGGGAGAAGGCAGGAGAATCTGGTGGTGTGAGATAATAAATTGGCCATGATGAAATGGTGGAGCAGACTCAATGGGCCAAAAGGTCTAATTCTGCTGCTATGCCTTATGGTCTTATGATCCTATATCAATAAGGTTGAAAGAGTGCAGAGAAAATTTACAAGGAAGTTGCCAGAACTTGAGAAATTGTCACAGGGAAAGGTTGAATAGGCTAGAACTTCATTCCCTAGACCATTGGAGATTGAAGGGAGGTTTGATAGAGGCATACAAAATTATCAATAGATAGGGTAAATGCAAGCAAACTTTTTCCAATGAGGTTGGGTGAATGTAGAACTAGAGGTCATGAGTTAAGTGTGAAAGATAAGATACTTAAAACATCTTTCACTCAGAGGGTGGTGAGAGTGTGGAGCAAGCTTCCAGCAGAAGTGGTGGATGTTGGGTTCATTTGAAACATTTAAGAGAAGTTTGGGTGATAAATACAGGGATGGGAGTGGTATGGAGGGCGATGGCCCAGATACAGGTTAATGGGGCTAGGCAAAATAACAGTTCAGCACAGACTAGATGGGCTGAAGGGTCTGTTTCTGTGCTGTGGTGCTCTATGACTCTACAGAAGAAACCAGGAAATGATCTCTCCAATGAGAAGGAGCTTAGTCATAAAGTCAATAGCAGTGCCATCATCACGTTCATCACTAGAGAGGGTACCAAAAAGATTCATGGAGGTATTACTGGATCTAGAGGGCTTTGGTTACAAGGGGAGTCCAGATAGGATGGGACTGTTTTCCTTGGAGTAAAGGAGGCTGAGAGGTAACCATCAGCATTATGTGCTGTGTCATACAATGGGGGTGATTATTGTCTTTCCATGACCATGATTGTCCTTGGCAATTTTTTCTACAGAAGTGATTTCCCATTGCCTTCTCTGGGCAGTGTCTGTACAAGACAGGTGACTCCAACCTTTCTCAATACTCTTCACAGGTTGTCTGCCAGTGGTCACATAACCAGCACTTTTGATGTGCTCCACCACCCACCATCTGCTCCCACGGTTTCACGTGACCCTGACCAGGAGCGGGGTGGAGCACCTTGCACCTCCTTTGGTAGGGACGTACCTCCACCCATAGAGAGGTTTATGAAATCATGAGAGGCATTGATAAGGTGGACTGTCAGTCTTTCTTGTAAGGTAAGGGAGTCTAAAACTAGAGGAAATGGGTTAAGGTGAGAGGGGAGAGATTTAAAGGCATCCTGAGGAACAAGTCTGTTAGGAGTTTGTATGTTCTTCTCGTGACCCTGTCGCTTCTCACTGGGTGATCCAGTTTCCCCATACATTCCAAAAACGTAGTTTAGTTGTGGCCATGCTATGCTCACGCCGGAAGCATGCTGACACTTGCAGGCTGCCTTCAACATGTCCTCGGACTGTGTCGATGCAAACCACACATCTTACTGTATGTTTCGTAAACACAAGAGATTCTGCAGATGCTGGAAATCCAGAGTTACACACACAAAAATGATGGAGGAACTCTGCATGTCAGGCAGCATCTATGGAGAGGAATAAAGAGTCGACGTTTTGGGCCCTTCCCTAACCTACACAGCTCTTCCACCTAGAAGGACAAGGGGCAGCAGGGGCAGGAGAACACCACCACCTGCAGGTTCCCTCCTAGCCACACAGCATCCCCACTTGGAAATCTACCCCTGATGCTTCATCATTACTAGGTGTAAATCCTGGACAGAGTGAATGTGGCAAAGTTGTTTCCCATGATGGGGGAGTCTAGTGCGAGAGGGCATGACATAAGGATTGATGGGCACCCATTCAGAACAGAGATGTGAAGAAATTTTTTTAGCCAGATGGTGGTGAATCTATGGAATTTGTTGCCACAGGCGGTAGTGGAGGCCAAGTCATTGGGTGTATTTAAGGCAGAGATTGATAGGTATCTGAGTAGCCAGGGCATCAAAGGTTATGGTGAGAAGGCGGGGGAGTGGGACTGAATGGGAGAATGGATCAGCTCATGATAAAATGGCGGAGCAGACTCCATGGGCCAAATGGCCAACTTCTGCTCCTTTGCCTTATTGTTGTCTTATGGTTGACTCCCTCCTCAGCAGCACCCTGGAGGAAGGGGTGGGGGCACCTTCACCAGAAGGACTGCAAAGGTTCAAGGAGGTGGCTCACCTCACAACTTCTAAAGGAGAACTTAGTGATGGGTGATGAACATCATTAAGTGATACTTGCAGAAAGTAGAAAGAGGGTATTTTTTTCCAGGGCAGAAATGTCAAATATGAAGGGCCATAATTTTAAGGTGATTGGAGGAAAGTTTAGTGGGGATGTCAGAGGTAGGATTTTACACAGAGAGTGGTGGGTGCACAGAGTGCACTACCAGGGGCAGATATATTAGGCACATGGATGGCAGAACAACGGAGGTCTACCAAGTTGATGCCAACCTGAAATTCTCTCTAGTTAAGAAACTCGCTCCACAGATTAGAAGCGTAGAAACATAGAAATCGACAACACATTACAGGCCCTTTGGCCCACAATGTTGTGCTGACCATGTAATCTACTCTAGAAACTGCCTAGAATTTCCCTACCTATAGCCCTCTATTTTTCTAAGCTCCATGTACCTACCTAAGAGACTCTTAAGAAATCCTATTGTATCCGCCTCCTCCACAGTCCCCGGCAGTGCATTCCACGCACCCACCACTCTCTGTGTGAGAAATTTACCTCTGACATCCCCCTTGTACCTAGTTCCAAGGACTTTAAAACTATCCCTCTTGTGTTAGCCATTTCAGCCCTGGGAAAAAGTTTCTGGCTACCCACACGATCAATGCCTCTCATCATTTTATACACCTCTATCAGGTCACCTCTTATCCTCCAAGGAGAAAAGGCAAAGTTCCTCAACTTATTCTCATAAGGCATGCTCTCCAATCCAGGCAACATCCTTGTAAATCTCCTCTGCATTCTCTCCGTAGTATCCACATCCTTCCTGTAGTGAGGTGACCAGAACTGAACATAGTACTCCAAGTGCGATCTAACTAAGGTCTTATATAGCTTTAACATTATGGTTGTGAACTCAATCCCACGGTTGATGAAGGCCATCACACCACATGGCTTCTTAACAACACTGTCAACCTGCATAGCAGCTTTGAGCATTCCATGGACACGAACCCCAAGATCTCGCTGATACTCCACACTGCCAAGAGTCTTACTATTAATATTATATTCTGTCTTCAAATTTGACCTACCAAAATGAACCATTTCACACTAATCTGAGTTGAACTCCATCTGCTACTTCTCAACCCAGTTCTGCATCCTATCAATGCTGGGCTGTAACCTCTGACAACCCTCCAGACTATCTTCAACACCCCCAACTTTTTTGTCATCAGCAAACTTACAAACCCACCTCTCTACTTCCTCATCCAGGATCATTTATAAAAATCACAAAGAGGCGTGGTCCCAGAACAGATCCTCGTTAACACGACTGGTCACCATCGTCCATGCAGAATATGAACCATCTACAAGCACACCTTCCTTTCTGTGGGCAAACCATTTCTGGATCCACAAGGCAAGGATCCTCTGCCTCTTCACTTCGGTTCCTACCCCCTTTGCAGATCTAGTTTAAACCCTCCTCAATAGCATTAGCAAACTTCCCTCCTAGGATATTGGCTTCCCTCCTGTTCAGGCTTAACCCATCCCACTTGTACAGGTCACCCCTTCCCCAGAAAAGGTTCCAATGATCCAAGAACTTGAAACCCTGCCCCACGCACCATCTCCTCAGTCACTCATTCATCTGCACCATCTTCCTGTTCTGACCTTCCCTAGATCATGGCACTGGGCGTAATCCAGAGATTACCACCTTGGAGGTCCTGCTCTTCAGCCTCCTTCCTAACTCCCTGAACCTACTGCACACAGGACCTCTACCCCTCTCCTGCCTTTGTCATTGTTACCAACATGTACCACAACCTCTGGCTGCTCTCCCTCCCCTTCAAGAATATTTTGCAACCGTTCAGAGACATCCTGGACCCTACCACCCGGGAGGCAACACATTATCCTAGCATCTCTTTTGCTGCCGCTGGATCTCAGTTCTGACCCCTAACTATCAAGTCCCCTCTGACTATTGCTCTGCCTGACTTCACCCAACCCTTTTGCAGCTCAGAGCCGACCACAGTGCTATTGGTTTGGCTGCTGCTGCCTTGCCCAGGTAGGTCATCCCCCTCAGCAGTCCCCAAAGGGGTAAACCTGTTGCTGAGGGGAATGGCCACAGGGGGACCCTGCACTGACTTCCTGCTCCCTTTACCTCTCTGTATTCACCCATCTACTCCCCGAATTCTGCACTCTGGATGTAACCACCTGCTCAGAAGTCGTGTATATCAATTGCTCTGCCTCCCGGATGACACTAAGTTCATCCAACTTTAGCTCCAGCTCCTTAATGCAATCTTTCATGAGCTGGAGTTGGCTGCTCTTCCCATAGGTGTAGTCATCAGGTTCCATGAATTCCCACATCCCACAGGAGGAGCTTTCCACTGCCATATCTCCCATCCTGCCCGCACTGTACAATGGGAAACCAAGAGCAAATCTTCTAGCCAGTTTCTCTGGCCTCAGCCTCTTCTCGTTGAAGCCTCTTGAGTCAAAGCCTGATACTCCCAGTCTCACCGCTGGCTCACTCCCAACAATGGCTGCCTCGCTTGTCCCTTCTGTACTTTTACTTACTTCGCAGCACTCTGTTCCCACCACTGATTGGGCCTCTGGAATGTCCCAACACCCGCGAAGCTTTCCTTTTATTCAAGCCTCGCTGACCTGCGAGTAGCCTCCTCGAGGTGCTGTGTCCCCACCGCAGACTGGGCCTCCAGAACGATTGGACCTCTGGATTCCCCCTAAATGTTTCACCTTTTGCCCTAAACTATGACCTCGAGTTCTAGTCTCACCCAACCTGAGGGCAAAAAGCCAGCTTGCACTCACCCTATTTAAACCCTCATATTGTATACCTCTACTTTCTTTTACATAGAGAGTTTGGATGTGTGTGTAGCATGCTGTAAGGTTTCACCACTAAGGCTAATGTAATGGCTTCTATGTAATGTTCCACTGTTAATGTAATGGTTTCTCTGTAGCAGCACTGTTTGGGTTATGACTAGAGATAATGGGACTTTGGAATGCAGGGGCTATTCAATGGGAGAAATGTTGTTCTTTCTTGTGTGTCTGGGAGCCGGGTTTTCCGTGGTCTTTCGTCAGGGAGCAATGGAGAGAGAGGACGTGAATAGAGAGAGTCAGAAGACCACTGGGCGGAGTGGACTGAGGAGTGAGGGTCCGAGGGCCGGCTACGCTCAGAGGTCGACGGGAACAAATGAACGGACGGTGAACTCCAACGACGCGCGATAGACTTTTTCCTTAAAAAGGGCCCTTTTACTTTTTATTTTCTTTACTAACCCTCTATCCAGGGTAAGATTTATAAAGTTCAGTCCTTTAATTGCATATGGTGTACTGTCGGATGTTTAGCAGTGCGGATTTGTAATCGGGCAACACATCACGCAGCACCTACACAAACAAGATCTCTCAGTTTGGCAGGGCCAGGAGTTGTTTTCCCCTGGACAATCACGTGCCGGCCGAGCCGGAGGGTCACACGTGGAACACACTGCCAGGGGTGGTGGTAGAGACAGCTACATTAGGGACATTTAAGAGACTCTTAGATAAAATGGAGGGCTGAGTGGGACAGAAGGGTTAGATTGATCTTAGAGTAGGTTCAAAGGTCAGCACAACATCGTGGGCCGGAGGGCTATACTGGAAGGTAATGCTCTGTGTTATATGTTACTGGGTCTTAATCCTGGAATCTCCTCTTCAACAGCACAGGGGGAACATGTTCACCAGAAAACCCTCAGCGGTTCACGGAGGTGTCTCACCCCACCCTCTCAAGAGGCAGCTAGGGTTGGGCGATAAATGCTGGTCTTCACAGTGATGACCGGATCACAAAGATGAAGAAATGAAACAACAAATAGTTCAGAGTTCAATGTAAATTTATTATCAAGGTACATGTATGTCACCATATACAACCCTGAGATCCATTTTCTTGCAGGCATACTCAATAAATCCGGAATAGAATAATAACCATTTTAAAATCAATGAAAGACCGCACCAACTTAGGCATTCAACCAGTCGCAAAAAACAAACTGTGAAAATACTGAAAGAAAGAAAAGATAATAATATATAAATAAGCAATAAATATCAAGAACATGAGATGAGTTCTTGAAAGTGAGTCCATGGGTTGAGAGAACAGTTCAGTGATGGAGTGAGTGAGGTTATCCGTTTTGGTTCAAGACCCTGATGGTTGAGGTGTAATAAATGTTCCTGAACCTGATGGTGTGGGCCCTGAGGCTCCTGTACCTTCTTCCTGATGGCAGCAGTGAGAAGAGAGCATGGCGTGACTGGTGGGGGTCCCTAATAATGGACGTTGCTTTCCTATGACAACATTTCATGTATATGTGCTCAGTGGTGGTGAGGGCGTTACGCGTGGTGGACTGGGCCATATCCACTACTTTTTGTAGGATTTTCCGTTAAGTGCCTTCCTTATTGAATACTATTGAATCCTTACACTTGTTGAGTAAGCATTCCCTATTGGAGGGTAGTGTTAGTTGAGTGTGTTAGGACCCCCCCACCCCCGGTGCTGCAGGTTATATAATTTGGCAGCAATTTCTTCAAACAAGCCTGAATGGAGTCCCCAACTATGATTTCAAACGTCAGGGTGGGAAGTATTTTGTTTGTTGATGGAGGCATTCAATATTATGAGTGCCTGATAAATGTTGGCTTTTGGCAATAAGTAAATGAAATCTTGATTCAGATTGTTAGCATAATGGTTAACGCGACACTATTACAACTCGGGGCGTTCTGGAGTACGAAACAACCGATTGACCGACCCACACAACCAATCGACAGACGATGCAATAGCCACAGCTCTACACACCGTCCTTACATATCTGGAGAAGAAGGATGCTTATGTGAGAATGCTGTTCTTGGACTGCAGTTCAGCATTCAACACTATAGTTCCATCCAGGCTCGACAAGAAGCTCAGAGACCTCGGCCTTGACCCTGCCTTGTGCAGCTGGATCCTGGACTTCCTGTCAGATCGCCAGCAGATGGTAAGAGTGGGTTCCCTCACCTCCAACCCTCTGCCTCTCAATACAGGAGCCCCTCAGGGCTGAGTATCAAGTCCCCTCCTTTACTCCTTGACTGTTTCGCCTCCCACAGCTCTAATCTGCTAATTAAATTTGCCAACGACACAATTGATTGGCCTTATCTCAAACAATAACCAGGTGGCCTACAGGGAAGAAGTCATCTCTCTGACACAGTGGTGTCAAGAAAACAACCTCTCCCTCAATGTCGCAAAAACAAAGGAGCTGGTTGTGGATTACAGGAGGAATGGAGACGGGCTCACCCCTATTGACATCAATGGATCTGGGGTTTTGAGGGTAAACAGCTTCAAGTTCCTCAGCAACCTCATCACCGAGGACCTCACGGGGTCTGTACACACCAGCTGTGTGGTGAAAAAGGCACAACAGCGCCTCGTTCACCTCAGATGGTTGAGGAAGTTTGGTATGGACCCCCAAATCCCATCCTGACTGGCTGCATCACTGTCTGGTGTGGGAACTGTACCTCCCTTAATCGCAGGACTCTGCAGAGAGTGGTGTGGATAGCCCAGCGCATCTGTAGTTGTGAACTTCCCATGATTCAGGACGTTTACAAAGACAGGTGTGAAAAAATGGCCCGAAGGATCACTGGGGACCCGAGTCACCCCAATCACAATCTATTCCAGCTGCTACCATCCGGGAAACGGTACCGCAGCATAAAAGCCAGGACCAACAGGCTCCGGGACAGCTTCTTCCACCAGGCCATCAGACTGATTAACTCACGCTGATTTGAGTGTATTTCGATGTTACATTGACTGTTCTATTTAGTATAAATTACTATGATGCACATAGCACATTTAGACAGGGACGCAGTGTAAAGATTTTTACTCCTCATGTATGTGAAGGATGTAAGAAATAAAGTCAATTCAATTCTGGTACCATCTGTAAGAGTTTAAACTCTCCTCCCTGTGACTGCGTGGGTTTACTCTGGGTTTCCCGGTTCCTTGCCACAGTCCAAAGACATGGGTTAGTAGGTTAATTGGCCATTGTAAATTACCCTGTGATTAGGGTTGCTGGGCAACACAGTGGTCGGTTCCACTCTATCTCTAAATAAAGATAAATAAATTTATTGTAATACATTTCAGGGTGTAAAGAAACTCCTTGTTTATAGAAACATAGAAAATAGGTGCAGGAGTAGGCCATTCAGCCCTTCGAACCTGCACTGCCATTCAGTACGATCATGGCTGATCATCCAACTCTGAACCCTGTACCTGCCTTCTCTCCATACTCCCTGATCCCTTTAGCCACAAGGGCCATATCTAACTCCCTCTTAAATATAGCCAATGAACTGACCTCAACTGTTTCCTGTGGCAGAGAGTTCCACAGATTCACCACTCTCCGTGTGAAGAAGTTTTTCCTAATCTCGGTCCTAAAAGGCTTCCGCTTTATCCTCAAACTGTGACCCCTCGTTCTGGACTTCCCCAACATCGGGAACAATCTTCCTACATCTAGCCTGTCCAATTCCTTTAGGGTTTTATACGTTTCAATAAGATCCCCCCCTCAATCTTCTAAATTCCAGCGAGTATAAGCCTAGTCGATCCAGTCTTTCATCATATGAAAGTTCTGCCATCCCAGAAATCAATCTGGTGAACCTTTGTACTCCCTCTATGGCAAGAATGCCTTTCCTCAGATTAGGGGACCAAAACTGCACACAATACTCCAGGTGTGGTCTCACCAAGGCCTTGTACAACTGCAGTAGTACCTCCCTGCTCCTGTACTCGAATCCTCTTGCTATGAATGCCAGCATACCATTCGCCTTTTTCACCGTCTGCTTATAAATGAGAAGCTCGTGGGGTAAAGAATGCATATGGTAGTAATAAGTACAATGATAAACACTCCAGTGAATTTCAACAGAACTGCATGAAATTATGGAACGGTCAGAAGTCATGCAGAGAGAAATGATGATGTGACTATAATAAAGAAATAAAATTAATGGTATGAGAATGTGGCAGGCCCACTGGGAGGAGGTGACTAGTTCAGGTGGGGAGAAAGCTGATGCCTGAGTCTGATGCATGTATTTATATAGAGAACAGTACAGACATTTTAGCCCACAATATTCTGCCAACCTTTAACCTACTCGAAGATCAATCTTACCAGTCCTTCGCAGATAGCCTTCCATTTTTCTATAATCCATGTACACTTAAGACTCTCTTCAATGTCCCGAATGTATCTGCCTCTACCACCAACCCTGGCAGTGTGTTCCACACACCCACCACTCTCTGTGTACAAAAAATTACCTCTGACATCCCCCTTATACTTTCTTCCAATCACCTTAGGATAAGGCCACCTCCTATTAGCCATTTCCACCCTGGGAAAAAGACTCTGGCTGTCCACTCTATCTATGCCTCTTATCATCTTGTACACCTCTATCAAATCACCTCTCATCCTCCTTCGCTCCAAAGAGAAAAGCCCCAGCTCACTCAACCTATCCTCATAAGACATGTTCTCTAATCCAGACAACATCCTGGTACATCTCCTCTGCATCCTCTCAAAAACTTCCACATCCTTCCTATGATGAGATGGCCTGAATTGAACACAGTATTCCAAGTATGGTTTAACCAGGGTTTTATAGAGCTGCAACATTACCTCACAGATCTTGAACTCAATCCCCTGATCATTGAAGGCCAACACTCCAGATGTCTCCTTAACAACCCTATCAACTTGTGCGCCATCTTTGAGGGATCTACGGATAGGAATAAGATTCCTGTTCCTCCTCACTGCCAAGAATCCTGCCATTAACCCTGCATTCTACCTTCAAATCCAACCTTCCAAAGTGAAACACTTCACACTTTCCAGGGTTGAACTCCATCTGCCACTTTATATTATGTACCACAGGTCCATAAGACATGGGAGCAGAGTTAGGCTACTTGGCCCATTGAGTCTGTTCCACCGTTCCATCATGGCTGATTTATTATCCCTCTCAACCCTATTCTCCTGCTTTCCCCCCTGTAACCTTTGACAACCTAACTAATCAAGACTTGGCCTCCACCTGTGATAATGAATTCCACAGCTTCATCACCCTCTGGCTAAAGAAATGTTTCCACATCTCTGTTCTACAGTGGCGTCTTTGTATTCTGAAGCTGTCATCGTGGCTATCCCTCGAGGTCGAGAATGATGGTCTTCATTCTGAAGAAGTGGCCCTCAGAGCGAAGATGCCTGTGCGTGTGTTTGTTTAATGTGTACTTGATGTTGCACTCCAAGAAGCACACGATATTTCACAAGTCAACCAACTGATTCCAATGGCATGGAAACCACGACGATTGGAGCTGATGGATTTGTTGCAGCCTTCATCCGCCTTCACAGCCGTTGAGTTCGAAGTAACTTCGTCCGCCTGTTCCACCATTGAGGCCTTGGTTGGATTGTTCTTTGTCAGGGACCTCATCCTCGACCTTACTGCCATGGGTGACCCTACCAGGAGCATAGCTCCAGACGGCATTGCTCTCGGGATCACAGGACCACACAAGCTTCACCACCACGACAAGGTGACAATCCATGGAGAAGTCTGAAGCTGCGCCCTCTGGTCCTATAGAAAACATCCTCTCCATGTCCACTCTACTTAGGCCATGCAACAGTCGATTGGTTTCAATGAAATCCACCTCATTCTTCTAAATTTCAGTGAGTAAGTGCCCAGAGATATCACATGCTCCTCATACAACAAACTGTTCATTCCAGGGATTATTTGCGTAAATCTCTTAGGGACCCTCTCTATTGCCAATGCATTTTTTCTTAGAAATGAGGCCCATAACTGCTGATGTGGGAGCATGTTAGATGTAACATTCCAGGGAGGTCTACTGAAGATCACAGAGGGGCAGAAAGCCAGTCCACTGTGAGAAATGTAGCTGTTAACCACAGCCTTGTATCAGCTGTCGGGAAACAGATATTGCCATCTCAGCATCTCTCTAAAGCCTGATTTCCTTCCTATTACGGCAGTTGCTAGTTCCAGGGAACTACAACGAGAGATTGGTGAAAGAGAGAGTGCTGACTTCATCATTGCCAGCTGTTTATCATGAATCCACCTCGTGTTCAAAACAGCATTGTTTATTCATCTGCAAGAATTAGACTTTTCATAAATTAGTATTCGCATTGGATTATTATAAGGAATTTCATAAATGGGTATTTGTATTAGATTGTCATAAGCACTTAGTGGCCATTTTATTAGGTACAACAGTACAAGGGCTCGTTAATGTAAATATCTAATCAGCCAAGCATGTAACAGCCAACTCAAGGCATAAAAGCATGTGGACATGGTGACTTTGATAACTTTGAACTTTGAATATGGTTATCCCACGTTAGGTTTTGTGAAATCACAGTCCCCAGGAACCTGAATGGTGAGATGGGGCTAATGCTGTTAACACAATGCAGAATGAAGTGTAACAGCTAGGGAGAAAGGGAAGGACTGGTAGATAGTGAAATGCAAGATCAGAATGAAGTTGATCGTCAGAATCAGAATCTGGTTTATTATTCCTGGCCTATGTCGTGAAATTTACTAACTTTGTGGCAGCAGTACAATGCAATACATGACAATATAAAAAAAACTCTGAATTACATTAAATATACACACATAGAACCATAGAACCATAGAACCATAGAACCTACAGCACAGAAACAGGCCTTTTGGCCCTTCTTGGCTGTGCTGAACCATTTTCTGCCTAGTCCCACTGACCTGCACACAGACCATATCCCTCCATACACCTCCCATCCATGTATCTGTCCAATTTATTCTTAAATGTTAAAAAAGAACCCGCATTTACCACCTCTTCTGGCAGCTCATTCCATACTCCCACCACTCTCTGTGTGAAGAAGCCCCCACTAATGTTCCCTTTAAACTTTTCCCCCCTCACCCTTAACCCATGTCCTCTGGTTTTTTTCTCCCCTTGCCTCAGTGGAAAAAGCCTGCTTGCATTCACTCTATCTATACCCACCATAATTTTATATACCTCTATGAGATCTCCCCTCATTCTTCTACGCTCCAGGGAATAAAGTCCTAACCTATTCAACCTTTCTCTGTAACTGAGTTTCTCAAGCCCCGGCAACATCCTTGTAAACCTTCTCTGCACTCTTTCAACCTTATTAATATCCTTCCTGTAATTTGGTGACCAAAACTGAACACAATACTCCAGATTCGGCCTCACCAATGCCTTATACAACCTCATCATAACATTCCAGCTCTTATATTCAATACTTTGATTAATAAAGGCCAATGTACCAAAAGCTCTCTTTACGACCCTATCTACCTGTGATGACACTTTTAGGGAATTTTGTATCTGTATTCCCAGATCCCTCTGTTCCACTGCACTCCTCAGTGCCTTACCATTAACCCTATATGTTCTACATTGGTTTGTCCGTCCAACGTGCAATACCTCACACTTGTCACTATTAAACTCCATCCGCCATTTTTCAGCCCATTTTTCCGGCTGGTCCAAGTCCCCCTGCAGGCTCTGAAAACCTTCCTCACTGTCTACTACACCTCCAATCTTTGTATCATCAGCAAACTTGCTGATCCAATTTACCACATTATCATCCAGATCATTGATATAGATGACAAATAACAATGGACCCAGCACTGATCCCTGTGGCACACCACTAGTCACAGGTCTCCACTCAGAGAAGCAACTCTCTACCACCACTCTCTGGCTTCTTCCATCGAGCCAATGTCTAATCCAATTTACCACCTCTCCATGTATACCTAGCGACTGAATTTTCCTAACTAACCTCCCATGCGGGACCTTGTCAAAGGCCTTACTGAAGTCCATGTAGACAATATCCACTGCCTTCCCTTCATCCACTTTCCTGGTAACCTCCTTGAAAAACTCCAATAGATTGGTCAAACATGACCTACCACGCACAAAGCCATGTTGACTCTCCCTAATAAGCCCCTGTCTATCCAAATGCTTGTAGATTCTGGCTCTTAGCACTCCCTCCAATAACTTACCTACTACCGACGTTAAGCTCACCGGCCTATAATTTCCCGGATTACTTTTCGATCCTTTTTTAAACAACGGAACAACATGAGCCACTCTCCAATCCTCCGGCACTTCACCCGTAGACAGCGACATTTTAAATATTTCTGCCAGGGCCCCCGCAATTTCAACCCTAGTCTCCTTCAAGGTCTGAGGGAACACTCTGTCAGGTCCCGGGGATTTATCCACTTTAATTTTCCTCAAGACAGCAAGCACCTCCTCCTTTTCAATCTGTACAGTTTCCATGATCTCACTACTTGATTCCCTCAATTCCATAGACTTCATGCCAGTTTCCATAGTAAATACAGACGCAAAAAAACCTATTTAAGATCTCCCCCATTTCCTTCGGTTCCGCACATAGCCGACCACTCTGATCTTCAAGAGGACCAATTTTATCCCTTACAATCCTTTTGCTCTTAATATACTTGTAAAAGCTCTTTGGATTATCCTTCACTTTGACTGCCAAGGCAACCTCATGTCTTCTTTTAGCCCTCCTGATTACTTTCTTAAGTATTTTCTTGCACTTCTTATACTCCTCAAGCACCTTATTTACTCCCTGCTTCCTATACATTTCATACAACTCCCTCTTCTTTTTTATCAGAGTTGCAATATCCCTTGAGAACCACGGTTCCTTATTTCTATTCAATTTGCCTTTAATCCTGACAGGAACATACAAACTCTGCACTGTCAAAATTTCCCCTTTGGAGGCTTCCCACCTACCAAGCACATCTTTGCCAGAGAACACATATATATATATAAAATAGTTAAATTAAATAAGCAGTACAAACACAGAAATAAAAATGTAGTTAACTAGTGGTCATGGGTTCAATGTCCATTCAGAAATCGGATGGTCGAGGAGAGGAAGCTGTTCCTGAATCACTGACTGTGTGCCTTTAGACTTCTGTACCTCTGTCCTGATGGTAGCAATGAGAAGAAGGCATGTCCTGGGTGGTGACGGCTCTTAGTGATGGACACCACCTTTTTGAGGCACTGCTCCTTGAAGATGTCTTGGATACTAGGAGGCTGGTGCCCGTGATGGAGCTGACGAATTGTACAACTCTCTGCAGCTTAGTTCGATTCTGTACTGTGGTCCCACCACACCCCCCTCCCACCCCCCAGACCAGACGGTGACGCAGCCAGTTACAATGCTCTCCACAGTACATCTGTAGAAATTTGGAAGTGTTTTTTGTGACGTAACAAATCTCCTCAAACTCCTAATGAAATGTAGTTGCTGTTGTTGTGTCTGTGCACTACATATGCATTGAATGAAAGCACGCGTGTGAATGATGGCTTTAGCTGGCGTGTTTACATTGCAGAGAGATGAGAGAGAGAACAATGTGCATAGACGACCAAGCAATTGCAGACGGCAGATCAATACATAGTGCTAAGGAGGGAGGTTTTATTATTATTATTAATAATAACAAGTACTTTATTTATCCTGAGAGGGGAATTATTTTGTTGCAGCAGTAACATTTAAAATCACCAGATTTCTCTAAAAGAAATAGATCCATATGTTATACTTCCTCCCCCTTTAGATTAATGCAGCATAAAACTGATTATGTACAAAACATTTAATTTCCCTTTCATAAGCCCATATTCCAAATAAACATGCTTTCGCAATAACAGTCCATAACTAACTTCACAGTTCCAAAGGTTCAGTCTTTTGGGTGGTGCTCTGTTTCTTTCAGGAAAGAGCCTCTGTACCTGTGGAGTGGCTTCGGGTTTGGTAGGTATAAGACAACGTTCTCGGTTTCCAGAGTCACGTTGCTGCAGTGACATGATCATCACTGAGAGGTAAGTCTGGTGACTGTAATGGGTCCGTCTTGTTGGATGCAATCGACTTGCGTGTGTTCTTCAGTCGAGCATCCAGTATCTGGTCCAAATAACGTCTCCATGTCTGATCTCTAACATCCACCGTGTACATCAGTGGTCCAATTCTTGTAGCTATCCTACCGGGTGTCCACTTGTCTTCTCGGTAGTCACACGCTAGGACTTCCTGTCCAATCTCAAGGCTCCTTGTTGCTTCACTCGACAACTGGCAGAGCTGTTTATTCTGCACTTCCCTCTATAGATCTGGTTTCAGGAGGTCTACACGAGATCTCAGATCCTGTTCATGAACAGCATTGCAAGTGTTTGATTTATATCACATGAACAGAGTTCTGATACACAAAAAGGAAGTTGTCCATCTTGTGCTGTAGAGAAATGTCCTCCTTGTCTATCGCTTTAATAGACTTCTTGAAGGTCTAGATAAACCTTTCAGCTAACCTATTCATTGCTGGGTGGTGAGGAGCTGACTTGAAATGTCTGATGCCATTTTTCTTCATGAACAGTTGGAATTCTTCTGACATGTATTGTGGTCCGTTGTCACTCACAATTTGTTCTGGTGAGCCGTTCCTGTCGAGGATAGTCCTCAGAGCAGAGACAGTCTTTGCTGAGGTGGTTGACTTCATTGGTATAACCTCCAGCCACTTCAAGTGAGCATCCACAGCAATTAGAAACATGGAGTCCGTGAATGGCCCAGCAAAGGCCTTTTGCCATGGTGTTGACAGCACTCCCGTGGGTGTAACGGTGTCTGTGGGGGTTCATTTTGAACTGTTTGGCATCTGAACAGCTTTTGGCCAAGTCTTCAATCTGTTTATCTATTCCTGGCCACCACACGTAGCTCTGGGCGAGACTCTCCATCTTGCCTATACCCGGGTGTCCTTCATGCAGATTTTCTAACACTCTGGTGCGCGGTTTAGGGGGAAGCACAACACGATATCCACACGTCATTGTTCTTTGACATAGCAACAGTTGGTCTCATCTCGCCGAGAACTCTGGAAACATAAGGTTACCTTGAGCTGGCCATCCTTGCATGGTGATTTCATAGACTTTTTCCCTTTGTACTGCAGAATTTGCTATCGGCAACTGGTCCACCAATGCAGTATGGAACACTTCTGCTGCGTCAAGTAAGAAGACTTTTCTTCCTCAGTTGCCAACAGTGGAAGACGTGACAAGCCATCAGCGTTGCTGTGTTGCTTGGTACCCTTGAGCTCTGTGTCATAAGAGTAGGCTCCTAGGAATAGTGTCTAATGTTGTAACCGGGTAGCAGTCATCACTGGAAATCCCTTCCTGTCGTTGAAAATGGACACAAGTGGCTGGTGATCTGTCACTGGTGTAAATTTCTGTCTGTAGGGGTAGTGGTGGAACTTCTTTATTCCCCGTACTAGACCAAGGGCCTCTCAGTCGATCTGTGTCTAATTGCGTTCTGCACTCATCAATAATCTTGAAGCAAATGCAATCGGGTGTTCAGACCTATCTTCCATAATATGTGACCAAACAGCTCCAATGCCATAAAGGGACACATCCCACGCCAGTCTGCTGGGCAGGGATGGGTCATAATGGGTGAGCAGTTATTAGTCTCTTTGTTTTCCTGAATGCTTTTTCACATCTTTCTGACCGTTCCCACTTTGCTCCTGTCTGTGACAGTGCGTTCATTGGGTGCTTCACTGTAGCAATGTTTGGGAGAAACTGGCGGTAGTAGTTTACAGGGCCCAAGTATGACCTGAGTTGTGACACATTTTCCGGTTTGGGAGCCTATAGCACTGCTTCAATCTTCTCTTGTGACTTATGTAAGCCATGCTTGTCAATGACATGTCCACAATATGAGATTTAATCTTTGAAAAAGCCCACTTTTCTCTCTCTTTGCATGCAGACCATACTCCCCCAGCCTGGTAAGCAATTTACCAAGGTTCTGGAGGTGTTCTTCATCATTTTTGCCAGTCACAATGATGTTAACAGGATAACATTGTGTTCCTGGGATATCTTGCAGCACTTAGTCTATTGCTCTTTGCCAAATTGCTGAAGCTGATGCGATGATAGAGACGATTATACTGTGCGACGGGGTCCTGAATTACCCCCATGAACTGTGCTTTTGAAAAGAGAGAGAGACAGTTATTTAACATCGATATCTTGTTTTGAAGAGAGAGAGAGAGAGAGACGAAGACTAACTGTTGGACTGTCACTTTAAGGCACAAGAAAGAACTGAGTAACTTTTGGATTTCTGCTGAGTTGGAGAGAGAGATGGCACTGAGCAGCTCGTAAGTTGCTATGGTGACCGAAGGCGGGGTTATTTGACGGACACTCGATGTTATGATCTTCGGCAGCGTGTTGGTACTCCTCAAGGACAGTTCACCTGCTGGTGATTTTCTTACACAGAGAGAGGAAGGAGGAGTTATTTGAATGACAGTCGATGTTCAGCACGGGAAGATAAAACAGGTCAGATGATAGACCTCAGACGCATGTTTTGGACACTGAATCAGCTTTGTTGTGTCCGCAGAAAAAGTGGGTTTTGGAGGATCGATCAGGCGGATCAATCAGTCACTCTTGCAGTGAAAAGTAAAGGGGTTGACTGGTGGGAAGTTTCCATGTGTCCACCCTCGCCGGGGTGATAGCTCCACCACAGAAAATCAGTCCCCTTTGTTAAAGTCACAGTCGGTGACTTCTAAAGGATTTCGAAGGACAACGAGAAGATCGATGGCGTCAGCTCACCTGAAGATTCAAATCTCTCCCTCTCTCTCCATCACTACTCAACTCAATACCACGAACTGAACTGAACTGAACTGAACTTTAATCATGATCGTAAGACTGTATCTTTTTACCCCTAGACTTGAAGAAGCCTGGTTTATCATATATATTTCCACACTTACAGTTATACTTACTTATGTATACAAAGCTTGATTTATCTACATTTATATTACCGTATTGCGTAGTTACTAATAAATATTATTAGTTTGTAGCAATACTGGACTCCAAAGTGTTTTCCATCTCTGCTGCTTCTTTATTCCCGTCACGGGGTTCGTGACATAAATTGGGGCCTGCGTCTGCGATATGAACAAATTGGTTGGATTGATTGGGGAAAATCCCTTTTGATTTTGTTGTGTGGAAAAACAGCAGAAATGGATGTTAGGGACTTTCTGAAATCACCAGACCCAGTGACTTTGAAGTTAGCTAGAAAGTATGAGTTGTGGGACATTGTTGAGGAATTAAAGCTTACCATAAGACCATAAGACCATAACACGAAGGAGCAGAAGTAGGCCATTCGGCCCATCGAGCCTGCTCCGCCATTTTATCATGAGCTGATCCATTCTCCCATTTAGTCCCACTCCCCCGCCTTCTCACCATAACCTTTGATGCCCTGGCTACTCAGATACCTATCAATCTCTGCCTTAAATACACCCAATGACCTGGCCTCCACTGCTGCCCGCGGCAACAAATTCCATAGATTCACCACCCTCTGACTAAAAAAATTTCTTCGCATTTCTGTTCTGAATGGGCGCCCTTCAATCCTTAAGTCTTGCCCTCTCGTATTAGACTCCCCCATCATGGGAAACAACTTTGCCACATCCACTTGTCCATGCCTTTCAACATTCAAAAAGAGGTCTCCCCTCATTCTTCTAAACTCCAAAGAATACCGTCCAAGAGCGGACAAACGTTCCTCATATGTTAACCATCTCATTCCCGGAATCATTCTAGTGAATCTTCTCTGTACCCTCTCCAACGTCAGCACATCCTTTCTTAAATAAGGAGACCAAAACTGCCCACAGTACTCAAAGTGAGGTCTCACCAGCGCCTTATAGAGCCTCAACATCACATCCCTGCTCCTATACTCTATTCCTCTAGAAATGAATGCCAACATTGCATTCACCTTCTTCACTACTGACTCAGCCTGGAGGTTAACTTTAAGGGTATCCTGTACGAGGACTCCCAAGTCCCATTGCATCTCAGAACTTTGAATTCTTTCCCCATTTAAATAATAGTCTGCCCCTTTATTTTTTTTGCCAAAGTGCATAACCATACACCTTCCAACATTGTACTTCATTTGCCACTTCTCTGCCCATTCTTCGAATCTATCCAAGTCTCTCTGCAGACTCTCCGTTTCCTCAGCACTACCGACCCCTCCACCTATCTTCGTATCGTCAGCAAACTTAGCCACAAGGCCAACTATTCCATGATCCAAATCGTTGATGTACAATGTAAAAAGAAGCGTCCCCAACACTGATCCCCATGGAATACAACTGGTAAGCGGCAGCCAACCAGAATAGGATCCCTTTATTCCCACTCTCTGTTTCCTGCCAATCAGCCAACACTCTATCCACGTATGTAACTTTCCCGTAATTCCATGGGCTCTTATCTTGTTAAGTAGCCTCATGTGTGGCACCTTGTCAAAGGCCTTCTGAAAATCCAAATATACAACATCCACAACATCTCCCTTGTCTAGCCTACTGGTAATTTCCTCAAAAAATTGTAATAGGTTTGTCAGGCAGGATTTTCCTTTAAGGAATCCATGCTGAGTTCTGCCTATCTTGTCATATGCCTCCAGGTACTCTGTAACCTCATCCTTGACAATCGACTCCAACAACTTCCCAACCACCGATGTCAAGCTAACAGCTCTATAATTTCCTTTTTGCTTCCTTGCCCCCTTCTTAAATAGCGGAGTGACATTTGCAATCTTCCAGTCTTCCGGAACCATGCCAGAATCTATCGACTTTTGAAAGATCATCGCTAATGCCTCCGCAATCTCCACAGCTACTTCCTTCAGAACACGAGGGTGCATTCCATCTGGTCCAGGAGATTTATCTACCTTTAGCCTATTCAGCTTCCTGAGTACTTTCTCTGTCGTAATTGTGACTGCGCACACTTCCCTGCCACCCTTGAGTGTCCGGTATACTGCTGATGTCTTCCTCAGTGAAGACTGATGCAAAATACTCATTCAGTTCCTCCGCCATCTCCTTATCTCCCATTGCAATTTCTCCAGCGTCATTTTCTATCGGTCCTATATCTACTCTCACCTGTCTTTTACTCTTTATATACTTGAAAAAGCTTTTAGTATCCTCTTTGATATTATTTGCTAGCTTCCTTTCATAGTTAATCTTTTCTCTCTTAATGACCTACTTGGTTTCCTTCTGTAAGGTTTTAAAAACTTCCCAATCCTCTGTCTTCCCACTAATTTTTGCTTCCTTGTATACCCTCTCCTTTGCTTTAACTTTGGCTTTGACTTCTCTTGTCAACCATGGTTGCATCCTTTTCCACTTGAAAATTTCTTCTTTTTTGGAATATACCTGTCTTGCACATTCCTCATTTCTTGCATAAACTCCAGCCACTGCTGCTCTGCTGTCTTGCCTGCCAGTGTCCCTTTCCAGTCAACTTTGGCCAGTTCCTCTCTCATGCCACTGTAATTTCCTTTACTCCACTGAAATACCAACACATCAGATTTCGGCTTCTCTTTTTCAAATTTCACAGTGGACTCAATCATGTTATGATCACTGTCTCCTAAGGGTTCCTTCACCTCAGTCTCTCTAATCAGCTCCGGTTCATTACACAATACCCAATCCAGTACAGCCGATCCCCTAGTGGGCTCAACAACAAGCTGTTCTAAAAAGCCATCTCACAGACATTCTACAAATTCTCTCTCTTGAGATCCAGTGCCGACCTGATTTTCCCAATCCACTCACATGTTAAAATCCCCCACAATTATCATAACACTGCCTTTCTGAAAAGCCTTTTCTATTTCCAGTTGTAATTTGTAGTCCACATCCCTGCAGCTGTTTGGAGGCCTATAAATAACCACCATCAGGGTCCTTTTACCCCTGCTATTCCTTAGCTCAACCCATAAAGATTCTGCACCTTCCGATCCTATGTCACCTCTTTCTAATGATTTAATATCACTTCTTACCAATAAAGCCACGCCTCCCTCTCTGCCTACCTTCCTATCCTTCCGATACACTGTGTATCCTTGGACGTTCAGCTCCCAGAGACATGCATCCTTTAGCTACGTCTCAGTGATGGCCACAATATCACACCTGCCAATCTGTAGCTGTGCGAGAAGATCATCCACCTTATTCCTTATGCTGCGTGCATTTAAGTACAGCACCTTAAGACCAGTATTTGATACTTCTTGCTTTGATTTCACTGCAACTTTATTGCACTGCAACTCATCCCAATGGCTACAAATTTGCCCCATCACCTGCCTGTCTTTCCTGACATCTTTACTGCTCACTATCTTAGATTTATTTCTGTTTTCCCCTTCCTCCGCTCTATCATTCCGGTTCCCATTCCCCTGCCAAATTAGTTTAAACCCTCCCTAACAGCTCTATTAAACTTTCCCACCAGGATATTGGTCCCCTTCGGGTTCAGGTGTAACCTGTCCTTTTTGAACAGGTCATACTTCCCCCAGAAGAGATCCCAATTATCCAAGAATCTGAAGCCCTGCCCCCTGCACCAGTCTCTCAGCCACACATTCATCTGCCTGATCCGACTATTCTTGCCCTCGCTAGCACGTGGCACAGGTAGCAATCCCGAGATTACTACCCTGGAGGCCCTGCTTCTTAGCTTCCTTCCTAACTCCTGGAAATCTCTCTTCAGGACCTCCTCCTTTGTCCTATCTATGTCATTGGTACCAACATGTACCAAGACAACTGGCTGCTCACCCTCCCCCTTTAGAATATTCAGGACCCGATCCGAGACATCCCATACCCTGGCACCTTACGACGGTAAAGAAGGGTATGACTAAGGTAGAAATTCAAAGAAAAATAGTTGAATATTATGTTTCGATGAAGCAATTTACTGAGGTTGTGTTGAAACTGTTCGTGGAAGGTGAACCTATTGATGATGAGCTTCAGCTTCTGTTGGAAAAATTAAAGATGGAGCATGAATTGAAATTAAAACAGTTCAAGAGAGAGGCTAGAGAGGCAGCAAATTGAGAGAAGAGGCAGAAAGACAGAGAAAGCTCGAGAGGGAGAAATGGCAACGTGAAGATCACGTGGCAGGAAGACAGAGACAGTTGGAAAAGATAGAGATGTGGCAGCAAAGAGGTTTGGTGTTGGACCCTGATGATTTTTGCAGCTCGGAAGGGTTTGCTTTGTGTGATGAATTTAAAAGGTGTGTTCCTGATGGTGTAAGGGCATACCCAGATGCAGAGGATGTCGCTACCCTGCAGGGGTCTGATAAGAAAGCAGACGAAGAAGTTTTAACCCACGAGGTTGAGTTTAGATCTTGGTTCAGTGAATAAGGGGTCAACCTTGGTACCAGTGGAATTTGAGGATTCTCAGTCACTTGTATTAGAACGTGTTTTAAAAGTTGGTGATGAGGTGGAAATTGCTGAGGTCAGTGTTGCCGAAAAGAATGGGAAAAGCGCTGTTCCTGGACTTTTGGATAAAGTGCTGGAAAAGGTTGGATTGGTTGCACGACCTTTGACCCTGCTTGCAGGACAAAGGCCTGCTGAGAAAGGATGTGCTACTCTGTGGAATTCTGTTTGGATATTTGGACACCTGCAAGATTATGGTACACTCACAATGCGCTGGAGGAACTCAGCAGGTCAGTCAGCATCAGTGGAAAAGATTAGTCGATGTTTCAGGCCGAAACCCTTCGTCAGGACTGAAGGAAGAACTTTGGGGAGGGTTTGAAGAATGCAGATAGTTGAAAAAAAACAGTAATTTGAAAGGCAAAGGGGTGGGGGAGGGGAAGCAGGGAGGTGATTGGCAGGAGAACAATGTGCAGTAGTAGAAGGAGGCGGAACTATGAGGGAGGTGATGTGAAATAGGGATAGAGGAAGGGAAGGGGAGGGAATTACCAGAAGTTGGAGAATTCTATGTTCATACCAAGAGGCTGGAGACTACCTAGACGGTATATGAGGTGTTGCTCCTCCAACCTGAGTTTAGCCTCATCATGGCAGTAGAGGAGGCCATGTATGGACATATCTGAATGGGAATGGGAAGCAGAGTTGAGGTGGGTGGCTACCGGGAGATCCTGTCTGTTGTGGCAGACAGAGTGGAGGTGCTCGACGAAGTGGTCCCACCAAGATTATGGTGTTGTGAAGAAGAATTGTTATGATTTTGGGGTGGAAGTTGTTATGGAAGCAAGTCGAAGTGAAGGTTGTAATTAGATGAATGGATTGTTTGGTCTCTTTCATAATGTATACATGGTTCTTATAAGCCTGGTGATGGTGGCTAAGTTTAGTAAATAATGGAGGCATGTTGACACCTCTCCAAGGTAAGGTTGATATAGCTGTTCAACTGATGAGCAAAGCTGCTGTTGAGGACTATGATAGCAAAACCAGAGGTTTAAAGTATGATGATGTGTCACAGACTTTTCTACCTTCCAGATTTCAGCAGGACTTAGAGGGTAGTAAGGCTGAGAAGATCAAGGAGGAAGGGAAAGGTTTGTCCTTATTGAGGAAGGAATTTATAGAGGAATAGAAGCGAGATTCTGAAATGGTGGCTTTAAAGGAGATAGCTCTCACAGGAGAGGAGGCTCAGAGAGAGTCAGTGGGATACTACCTTAAAGATAGGGTGTTGATGAGGAAGTGGAGACCAGTCACTGTGCCTGCAAGTCACGTGGTGGTTCTGAAAGTTTACAGGGCTGAAATTTTAAACATGGCTTACAGAATGCTTTTAGGTAGACTTCATGGAGTGAGAAAGACAGTGAACAGGATTATGAAGGAGTTTTACTGGCCTAGTTTAAGGAAGGATGTTGTGAATTTTTATAAGACTGGCCATACCTGTCAAGTTGAGGGGAAACTTAATCAGGTAACACTACTTAAACCGATACCTGCTTTTGGTGAATCTTTTTCTAGGGTCATAGTGGATTGTGTAGGCCCATTGCAAAAGACTGCAGCTGGTTATCAGTATGTGTTAACAATTATGTGTGCTGTGTCTAGGTCCCCTGAAGCAATGTCTTTTGAAAATATCGAGGCCAAGACTGTGGTAACAGCATTCAGCAAGTTTTTCACACTGGTAGGTCTGCCCAAAGCAATCCAATTTGACCAGGGTAGTTACTTTACTTCGAGAACATTCCAGGGGGTAGTTAGAGAATTGGAAGCTAAGCACATGGTGTCATCTACATAACACACAGAGTCCAAGGGAGCCTTGGAACGGTTCAATTCCACTCTTAAGACCATGATTAAAGCATATGGTGTGAGAAATGGGGAAAAATTGGGATGAGGGGGTTCCCCTCCTCTTATTTATTGTTGGAGATTCAATTCAGAAGGCATTGGAGGGTAGTTTGTTGAAACCTGTATTCAGTTATAGACCAAAAGGACCTTTGACCTTACTCAGAGAACTATGGTCTGATTTAGAAATAAGTGTCAATGTGTTTAAGTATGTTTTAGAATTCTGGGAAAGATTTAATAGGCTTTGTGGCCTTGCAAAGGAAAGTTTACAAAATGGTCAAATCAAAATAAAACACTTGTTTGCTAGAATTGCAGCTGGGAGAATTGTTATGGAACAAAATGGAGTCGTGGAATCTGATAATGGAGTGGAAAAACATGTTTACCCACTGAATCTAGTCTCACCAAGATGTCAGAATTCCATTGTTTTGGAAAATGTTACTGATAAGGTCCATCAGTTGGACCCTAGACCACAAAAACAAGTGAAAGGACTGATTGACGTTTTGAAAGGGTGCACAAGTGCAGTGCATCACGTCATTATAAATTCAGCCCAGCCCATGAAACAGCATCTTCACAGAGAGATATTTGAGAAAAGTAAAATGGTTGAAGAAGAAATTAGAAACAAGAAAGAACAAGGAAAGAGAATGGATGACTGTATTGATAGAGTGGGGAAGGCTAAATACCTTATTATGATTGACTTGTTAAAAGGATACCGGGGTGTTCCTTTAACAGAGAGGGCTAAAGAGATATCAGCATTTGTGACACCATCTAGACTGTATGAATACAATGATTTACACTTCGGGATGAAAAATGCTCCAGGGACATTTCAAAGAATAATCAATTCTGTGATTGGAGGTTTAGGAAACACAGAGGCTTATATCAATGATTTGGAGGTCTGGAATGACACGTGGGAAGAGCATATTGCAGCCGTCGAAAAACTGGTTAACAGACTTCCCGAGGCCAATCTTACTGTGAACTTCGCTAAAAGTAAGTTTGGTCATGCTACTGTTATTTATCTTGGCTATGTGGTGGGCCAGGTCCACCTGGCTCCTGTACTATTGTTGAAGTTCCTGTTCTGACCGGCAAGGAAGCTTTAGGAAGATTTTTGGGAATCGTTAAGTATTACCATAAGTTTTGTAAGAACTTGGCTGACATCGCTCTCCCCCTAACAAAACCCCTAGGGAAGAGTGATAAATTTGTATGGAATGACCTTTGCCAGGAGACATTTGAACATCTGAAAACCATCCTGTGTTATCATCCTGTGCTCAAAGCATCTGATTTTTCAAAGCCATTTTCTAAAACCACAGACGCTAGTGACGAAGCTGCTGGGGCGGTACTGTTACAGGAAGGACTGAATGACATCGAACATCCAGTAGCTTATTTCTCAAAGAACTTTAATGTACACCAGAAAAATTATTCAACTGTTGAAAAGGAATTACCAGCACTTATTTTGGCCTTACAGCATTTTGAAGCCAATGTTAAAAAAAAAAGACCTCGAAACCTTTCTGTTGTCCAGAGACCACTTGTAGTTTACATGGGTTATAATCCGTTGGTGTTTCTAACTAAGATGAAGGATAAGAATAGAAGTTTGTTAAATTGGAGTCTGATATTGCAAGAATTTCATCTGACAACCAGACATGTGATAGATACTAACAATATTATAGGTGATTAGTTATCCAGATATTAAGTTGGAAATTGTACACATTTTTGCTCTGTCATTTGATGATTTTACCTGTATTGTTTCAAACCCTGTATTTTACATTTAGACAAAAGAAATCGTCTTCGTCAGATTATTTTTTCCTGAGGAAGGGGAGTGTGACGAGGTCCTGAATTACCCCTATGAACTGTGCTTTTGAAAAGAGAGAGAGAGTTACTTAACATCGATATCTTGTTTTGAAGAGAGAGAGAGAGAGAGAGACGAAGTCTAACTGTTGGACTGTCACTTTAAGGCACAAGAAAGAACTGAGTAACTTTTGAATTTCTGCTGAGTTGGAGAAAGAGATGGCACCGAGCAGCTCGTAAGTTGCTATAGTGGCCGAAGGCGGGGTTATTTGATGGACACTCGATGTTATGATTTTCGGCAGCGTATTGATACTTCTCAAGGACAGTTTGCCTGCTTGTGATTTTCTTACACAGAGAGAGGAAAGAGGAGTTATTTGAATGACAGTTGATGCTCAGCACCAGAAGATAAAATAGGAGGTCAGATGATAGACCTCAGACACGTTTTGGACACTGAATGAGCTTTGTTGTGCCCGCAGAAAAAGTGGGTTTTGGAGGATCGATCAGGTGGATCGATCAGTCACTCTTGCAGTGTGAAGGAAAGGGGTTGACTGGTGGGGAGTTGTCCATGTGTCCACTCTCGCCTGGGTGATAGCTCCACCACAGAAAATCGGACCCCTTTGTTAAAGTCACAGTCGGTGACTTTTAAAGGATTTCAAAGGACAACGAGAAGATCAACAGCATCAGCTCACCTGAAGACTCAAATCTCTCCCTCTCTCTCTCTCCATCGCTACTCAACTCAATACCACGAACTGAACAGAACTGAACTTTACTCATCATTGTAAGACTGTATCTTTTTACCCCTAGACTTGAAGAGGCTTGGTTTATCATATGTATTTCCACACTTACTGTTATACTTACTTATATATATAATCATTGCTAATCGGTTTGATTTATCTACTGGAAATCGCCTCTGATCTGGGCCGACATTTATGTGCCGAGCGGCACCTAATTAATTAGCTTGTTTATTTCAGCTTTTTTTTTAAAGATGTGCTGGGTATGTTCTGGCTACCACTGCACCCCTGCATGCTTCACGGATTGGTATTGGTCCGCGGCCCAGAGGTTGGGGACCACTGCCTTAATGCATCAGTAAGTCCATCTCTAAAGTCACAGTACTGGGAAAGTTTGTGCAGTGCTACAATGTATTCAGAAATGCTTTCATCTTTTGACTGGTTCCTTTTGTAATATCTAAATCTCTCAGTTATTACCAGTGGTTTAAAGCTCAAGTGATTTTATAGAATTGTAACAGTTTTGTTGAACAGCTTGCTTGCTGGCTTTCCAGGGGTTATTAGGTTGTGTAAGAGCCTGTATGTTCTTATACCAATTAAGCTAAGAAGTTTAGGGAATTTCTTTCGCTCCTCCACGTTGTTTGTGTTGCAATAAAGTTCAACCCTCTTGGCATATACAACTCTCAGCCTTCATTAGCACTATCAAGTTCATCAACTTTCCCAACTGAAGCCATCGCTACGTTATTTTCACTTTAAATTCGGCGTGTCTTTCACTGTTACTACGCACTATACTCACGCCTTCGTTAGCATCTGTGACGGCCTTCCCTGCACCGGTTAACTCTCCTTGTTTTGTCCCGTAATCATGCTGTAAATGTTGGTGCAGTTCGTGATACTTTCTGACATTTAGGTTCATCCTTATTGCCAATTTTTTTGTGACTGTGCACAACTACATATCAGTTAATTAAAAGCACGCACACGGGTGATGGCTTTAGCTGGTGTGTTCACATTGCAGCGAGATTGCATTGCGAGAACAGATCATGTGCAGACAACAGATCAGCACGTAGTGCGGGGGGGTGGGGAGGCGGGGTCATTGCTCTAAAAGAAACAGATCTGTACATTACAGCTGTCGTGCCTTCCTTATAGCTGCGTTGATATGTTGGGACCAGGTTAGACCCTCAAAGATATTAATACCTGGAGCATCCAAGATATCTTCAAGGAGCAGTGCCTCAAAAAGGCAGCTTTCATCATTGAGAACCCCCCACCACCCTCTTCTCATTGTTACCATCAGGAAGGAGGTACAGAAGCCTGAAGGCACACACTCAGCGATTCAGGAACAGCTTCTTCCCCTCTGCCATCCGATTCCTAAATGGACATTGAACCCATGAACACTACCTCACTTTTGTTTATTATTTCTGTTTTTGCACTATTTTTAATTTAACGATTTTATATAGATATATATACTTACTGTAATTCCATTTTTTCTATATTTATCATGTACAGCAAAGACAGCAAATTTCACGACATGTGCCAATGATACTAAACCTGATTCTGATTCTGATTTTGAACACCCCGGAACTTGAAATTGCTCACTCTTGTGAAATTGTGAAGTCAGGGCAACACACGCAAAACGCTGGAGGAACTCAGCAGGCGAGGCAGCTTCTACGGAAGGGAATAGACAGTCGATGTTTTGGGCCGCAACTCGACTTCAGGACTGGAAAGGAAGGAGGAAGAAGCCAGAACAAGAAGGTGGGGAGGGGGTACAAGCTCTCAGGTGATAGGTGAGACAAGGAGGGCGAGTGAGGGAGGGGGAGGAAGTAGGAAGCTGGGAGGTGATAGAAGAGGTAAGGACTGAAGAAGAAGAAATCTGATAGGACAGTAGAGTGGACTGTGGGAAAAAGGGAAGGATGGGCACCAGAGGGAGGGGATTGTCAGGTGAGGAGAAGAAAAGGGGTGTGAGGGGAACCAGAGTGGGGAGTGGAAAAAGAAGAATGGGGAAGGGAAGAAATTACCAGAAGTTAGAGAAATCGATGTTTAGGTTGAAGGCTACCCAGATGGAATAGGAAGCATTGCTCTATTGCTCGATTGTATCTTAGTGTACGATTAGAAAACTGGTTGATTATTGATGCATGTACCAAGATACAGTGGAAGAACTCTGTTTTGTATGATCATTTCATCACAACAGTGCATGGAGCTAGAACAAGGTAAAACGATAACAGAATGCAGAATAGAGTGTAACAGCTACCGACAAAGTTCAGTGCAGGTAGACAATAAGGTACAAGGTCCTAATATTGCAGACACTGAGGCCAAGCGACCATGTTTTTGTGGTAGGGTGAGCAATTTCAATAGTTTTGTAATAGTGGATAGAAGCTGTCCTTGAGCCTAGTTGTACATGCTTTCAGCTTTTTGTATCTTCTGCCTTATGGGGGCGGTGAGAAGAAGAGAAACGTCTGGGGTGGGTGAGGTTTTGACTTAACAAGGCAGTGAGAAGCTGTCTGTCAGTCTGGTGATATGTGCTGTCAAGGTGGAAACAAGCAGGTCCCAAAGCATTTAACGGCGTCTCTGTAATCTTTTTTTGTACCATAATGTCACAAACTTAGATTCCTTGGCTCTACTAAGAAAACAAACTTCTTCCTTAGTTGTTCTTCCAGCCACAGAAACAGGAAAGGCGAGGATTTGATTCTTTCCAGAGATTTGTAATTGTTCAGGCAAATATTTACACAGGCTTTTGTTTCATTAATATTGTTCGATGGCAAATGTTCAAAAGAAACCTGGATCTGGCAGTGACTTCAAGAATGCACATGCAGAACAACTGAGGCTTACTCAGAAGTATTCCTGAAGTGTTTTACCGATTTAAAATTTATATTCAGTCGGAGAAATCAGAATCAGGTTTAATATCACTGACATATGTCAGGAAATTTGTTGTATTTGCAGCAGCAGTATTAGATATAAAAAATATATTTTATATATTAATTTTATATTAATTATTAAATATTACATATGTAACACCCTGGGAAAGGTTCACTGCTAATGTAATGGTCTTTCTGTGGAAGCAGTGTTTGGGTTATGGTCAGAGATAGCAGGTGCTTTGGAATGTGAGCTGAGTCTTTTCTTCAGCGGGAGATGAAGAGGGGAGAGTCTGGAGAGAAATGGTTGTCGGATTCAACCCAGTGGGGGACCGTGATTCAATGGAGCCAGGCGCCGAGATCGACTGAGGATCGATGAATATGAATTTTGGGAAGAGTTGAGCTACAATTTGTGCACATTTTTTTTTAAGATTCAAAGATTCAAAAAACTTTATTGTCATTCTAACCATACATCAGCTCTGCAGGGCAGAAGGAGACAGCGTTTCCCAGGAGCAGTGCAATCATAACATAACAAACACAACACTAAATAATAAACATAACAATAAATAGTAAAACACCACAGCCACATGTCAGTTAAAATCAGTTATAAGTGTCCAGTGCAAGTTAAAACTGTCCAAAGTAGAGTCAGGTGGAGCAGCTATTTAGCAGTCTGACTGCCTGTGGGAGGAAGCTGTTTAGTAGCCTTGTGGTTTTAGTTTTGATGCTCCTGTAACGTTTGCCTGATGGCAGAAGAACAACAGTTCATGGAGAGGGTGTGAGGGGTCTTTAATGATGTACCGTGTCTTCTGGAGGCATCGACTCTGAAAGAGGTCTTGGACAGAAGGTAGGGAGACCCCAATAACCTTCTCTGCTCCCCTAACCACCCTCTGCAAGGCTTTTTTGTCGACAGCACTGCAGCTGGAGTACCAGGTTGTGATGCAAAAGGTCAGCACACTCTCAACCACGCCTCTGTAGAATGTAGTTAAGATGTCAGTGGGGAGTGATGCTTGTTTAAGCTTCCTCAGAAAGTGCAATCTCTGCTGGGCCCGTTTCACAATCCCAGTGGTGTTCCTGGACCAGGTGAGATTTGACTGTTTAATTATAATGAGCCCTTTGTTTTTTTCTCTTTCTTTTCATGATTAACCCTTTAGTGAATTTAAGGTTTATAAATATGATTCCTTTAATCGTATGCAGTGTGCTGTCTGTTATTTCTTGGCATTGAGCTGTAACGGGGTAGCAAAGTACACAGCACCCACACAAACCGGGGCTTGGGGTGGGACAGCCGTCTCAACCTCACAGATTGGCAGGACCAGAGTTGTATATTCCCTAGACTTATGCAGCCAAGGAAACTAGCAGGGCTTCATAAATATGTATATACGTGTGTGTGTGTATATATATATATATATATATATATATGTGTGTGTGTGTGTGTGTACGTATATAAAATAAGTCGTGCAAAAACAGAGCAAAAAATACTGAGGTAATGTTCATTGTTTTTTTTTGTCTGTTCAGAATTCTGATGGCGGAGGGGAAGAGTCTGTTTCTAAAACTTTGAATTATTGTCTTCAGGTTCCTTCACCTGATTCGGTCAAGCCAACACCCATCACTGGTGATCGCCTGCGGCTCCAATGGGAATCACCAAACGTTCCCATTTAGAACTACTACAGCTGAAACCCACAGTCGTAGCCGTGGGGACTTCACTAAGCAACATTGTTTTTTAAGTAAAAAAATTGAGCAGAGTGTGCAGCAGTTCCTTGAAACAAACCAAAGCGGCTTGGAGACTTAGCATGAGCATTGACACTGTGTGACGTGCTTTCCACAGTAACAAAGTTCCAAAGTTTAAAATAGCACGTTCAGTCCTTTATTAAGAAACCAGTAAAGATGAACAACCTTGTAGTGATAAAAAAACTATCAAAACTAAAACTAGCGGTATAACAAAATAAGCAGTCTAATAACGATACAATAGTGATCTAGGCATTAGTGGTCAACAAACTAAATCATCCTGTTGCTCACCTAGACTAAACTGAGCTCAGACAAAGCAAGAATGTGTAACTATACTCATTTGCTTCTACCACCCACCAACCCACGTGACAAATTACCCACAATAAATGCGCAACACAAAATAGAATTCAGACAGACAGAGAACAGAGGCATGGTTACTACAGAGTGATTGGTAAATGGTAGGGCATTGAAGAATGCTGTAGAACAGCAGGATCTAGGAATAATGGTGCATAGTTCCCTGAAGGTGGAATTTCATGCAGATAGGGTGGTGAAGAAAGCTTTTGGTATGCAGGCCTTTATTAATCAGAGCATTGAGTATAGGAGTTGGGATGTAATGTTGAAATTGTACAAGGCCAAATTTGGAGTATTGTGTACAGTTCTGGTCACCGAATTATAGGAAAGATGTCAATAAAATTGAGAGAGTACAGAGGAGGTTTACTAAAATGTTGCCTGGGTTTCATCTCCTAAGTTACAGAGAAAGGTTGAACAAGTTAGGTCTCTATTCTTTGGCGCGTAGAAGGTTGAGGGGGGACTTGATAGAGGTGTTTAAAATTATGAGGGGGATTGATAGAGTTGACGTGGTTAGGCTTTTTCCATTAAGAGTGGGGAAGATTAAAACAAGAGGACATGAGTTATAGACAATAGACAATAGACAATAGGTGCAGAAGTAGACCATTCGGCCCTTCGAGCCTGCACCACCATTCTGAGATCATGGCTGATCATCTACTATCACTACCCGGTTCCTGCCTTGTCCCCATAACCCTTGATTCCCCTAACCATAAGATACCTTTCTAGCTCCTTCTTGAAAGCATCCAGAGAATTGGCCTCCACTGCCTTCTGAGGCAGCCCTTTCCACACCTCCACAACTCTCTGGGAGAAGAAGTTCCTCCTCAACTCTGTCCTAAATGACCTACCCCTTATTCTTAAACCATGCCCTCTGGTACTGGACTCTCCCAGCATCTGGAACATATTTCCTGCCTCTATCTTGTCCAATCCCTCAATAATCTTATATGTCTCAATCAGATCCCCCTGAATTCAATCTCCTACATTCCAGCATGTACAAGCCCAGTCTCTCTAACCTCTCTGTGTAAGGCAGTCCAGCCATCCCAGGAATTAACCTGGTGAACCTACGCTGCACCTCCTCCACAGCCAGGATGTCCTTCCTTAACCCTGGAGACTAAAACTGCACACATTACTCCAGGTGTGGTCTCACCAGGGCCCTGTACAAATGCAAAAAGATTTCCTTGCTCTTGTACTCAATTCCCTTTGTAATAAAGGCCAACATTCCATTAGCCTTCTTCACTGCCTGCTGCACTTGCTCATTCACCTTCAGAGACTGATGAACAAGTACTCCTAGATCTCTTTGTATTTCCCCCTTACCTAACTCCACACCATTCAGATAATAATCTGCCTTCCTGTTCTTGCTCCCAAAGTGAATAACCTCACACTTATTCACGTTAAACGTCATCTGCCAAGTTTCTGCCCACTCACCCAGCCTATCCAAGTCACCTTGAATTCTCCTAACATCCTCATCACATGTCACACTGCCACCCAGCTTAGTATCATCAGCAAACTTGCTGATGTTATTCACAATGCCTTCCTCTAAATCATTGTCGTAAATCGTAAACAGCTGCGGTCCCAATACCGAGCCCTGTGGCACCCCACTAGTCATCACCTGCCATTCCGAGAAACACCCATTCACTGCTACCCTTTGCTTTCTATCTGCCAACCAGTTTTCTATCCATGTCAATATCCTCCCCCCAATGCCATGAGCTCTGATTTTACCCACCAATCTCCTATGTGGTACCTTATCAAATGTCTTCTGAAAGTCAAGGTACACCACATCCACTGGATCTCCCGCATCTATCTTCCTGGTTACATCCTCGAAAAACTCCAATAGATTAGTCAAGTATGATTTGCCCTTGGTAAATCCATGCTGGCTCGGCCCAATCCTATCACTGCTATCAAGATATGCCGCTATTTCATCTTTAATAATGGACTCTAGCATCTTCCCCACTACTGATGTTAGGCTAACAGGGCGATAGTTCTCTGTTTTCTCCCTCCCTCCTTTCTTAAAAAGTGGGATAACATTAGCCATTCGCTAATCCTCAGGAGCTGATCCTGAATCTAAGGAACATTGGAAAATGATCACTAATGCATCTACAATTTCCAGAGCCACCTCCTTTAGTACCCTAGGATGCAGACCATCTGGACCTGGGGATTTGTTAGCCTTCAGTCCCATCAGTCTACTCATCACCGTTTCCTTCCTAATGTCAATCTGTTTCAGTTCCTCTGTTACCCTATGTCCTTGGCATATGTCTGGGAGATTGCTTGTGTCTTCCCTAGTGAAGACAGATCCAAAGTATTTATTAAATTCGTCTGCCATTTCTCTGTTTCCCATAACAATTTCTCCCAATTCATTCTTCAAGGGCCCAACATTGTTCTTAACTATCTTCCTTCTCTTCACATACCTAAAAAAACTTTTGCTATCCTCCTTTATATTCCTAGCTAGCTTGCGTTCATACCTTATTTTTTCTCCCCGTATTGCCTTTTTAGTTAAGTTCTGTTGCTCCTTAAAAATTTCCCAATCATCCATCTTCCCACTCACCTTAGCTCTGTTATACTTCTTTTTTAATGCTATGCTATCTCTAACTTCCTTTGTCAACCACTGTGGCCACTTTCCCCCCTTTGAATCCTTCCTTCTCTGGGGGATGAACTGATTTTGCACCTTGTGCATTATTCCCAAGAATACCTGCCATGCTGTTCCACTGTCTTTTCTGCTAGGATATCCGACCAGTCAACTTTGGCCAGCTCCTCCCTCATGGCTCCATAGTCTCCTTTATTCAACAGCAATACTGACACTTCTGATCTGCCCTTATCCCTCTCAACTTGCAGATAAAAACTTATCATATTATGGTCACTACCTCCTAATAGCTCCTTTACTTCAAGATCACTTATCAAATCCTGTTCATTGCACAAGAGTTGAGAATTAAAGGACAAAAGTTTAGGGGTAACATGAGGGAGAACTTCTTTACTCAGAGAGTGGTAGCTGTGTGGAATGAGCTTCCAGCAGAAATGGTTGAAGCAGGTTCGATGTTGTTGTTTAAAGTTTAATTGGATAGATATATGGACAGGAAAGGAATGGAGGGTTATGGGCTGAGTGCAGGTCGGTGGGACTAGGAAAGAGTGAGAGTTCGGCACGGACTAGAAGGGCCGAGATGGCCTGTTTCTGTGCTGTAACTGTTATATGGTTATATGGTTGCAGCATTCTATAGACGTCAATCCAATTTAAACAGTACACAATGCTGGGAATTTGAGCTGAAAGCAGGTTTTAATTTTTGTATGTGGACATTCTTAGCAACGCCTGTACCTAATTGTTTGGCAAAAGCTGCAGAGGGTTGTACACTCAGCCAGCCCCATCATCGAGGTCATCTTCAAAAGGCAATGCCTTAAGTAGCGGGCATCCACCACTAAGGACCCCCATCACCCAGGACATGGCCTTTTCTCATTGTTACTTAGAGCGTGGTTCAGTACTTGGAGATGTGATGTGGTGGCCATTACAGAGACTTGGATGGTTCAGGGGCAGGAATGGTTACTTCAAGTGCCGGGTTTTAGATGTTTCAGAAAGGACAGGGAGGGAGGCAAAAGAGGTGGGGGCGTGGCACTGTTGATCAGAGATAGTGTCACGGCTGCAGAAAAGGTGGACGCCATGGGAGGGATTGTCTACGGAGTCTCTGTGGGTGAAAGTTAGAAACAGGAAGGGGTCAATAACTCTACCGGGTGTTTTTTATAGGCCGCCCAATGGTAATAGGGATATCAAGGAGCAGATGGGGAAACAGATCCTGGAAAGGTGTAATAATAACAAAGTTGTTGTGATGGGAGATTTTAATTTCCCAAATATCGATTGGCATCTCCCTAGAGCAAGGGTTTAGATGGGGTGGAGTTTGTTAGGTATGTTCAAGAAGGATTCTTGACACAATATGTAGATAAGCCTACAAGAGGAGAGAGTGTACCTGATTTGGTATTGGGAAATGAACTCGGTCAGGTGTCAGATCTCTCAGTGGGAGAGCATTTTGGAGATAGTGAACATAATTCTATCTCCTTTACAATAGCATTGGAGAGAGATAGGAACAGACAAGTTAGAAAAGCGTTTAATTGGAGTAAGGGGAATTATGAGGCTATCAGTTAGGAAATTGGAGGTTTAAATTGGAAACAGATGTTCTCAGGGAAAAGTACGGAAGAAAAGTGGCAAATATTCAGGGGATATTTGTGCGGAGTTCTGCATAGGTATGTTCCAATGAGAAACGGAAGTTATGGTAGGGTACAGGAACCATGGCGTACAAAGGCTGTAATAAATCTAGTCAAGAAGAAAAGAAAAGAAAAGGTTCAGAGAGTTAGGTAATGTTAGAGATCTAGAAGATTATAAGGCTAATAGGAAGGAGCTTAAGAAGGAATTTAGGAAAGCCAGAAGGGGCCATGAGAAGGCCTTGGCGGGTAGGATTAAAGAAAACCCCAAGGCATTCTAAAAGTATGTGAAGAGCAAGAGGATAAGACGTGAAAGAATAAGACCTACCAAATGCGACAGTGAGAAAGTGTGTATGAAACCGGAGGAAATAGCAGAGGTACTTAATGAATACTTTACTTCAGTATTCACTATGGAAAAGGATCTTGGTGATTGTAGTGATGACTTGCAGCAGACTGAAAAGCTTGAGCATGTAGATATTAAGAAAGAAGATGTGCTGGAGCTTTTGGAAAGCATCAAGTTGGATAAGTCGCTGGGACCGAATGAGATGTACCCCAGGCTACTGTGGGAGGCAAGGGAGGAGATTGCTGAGCCTCTGGTGATGACCTTTGCATCATCAATGGGGATGGGAGAGGTTCTGGAGGATTGGAGGGTTGTGTATGCTGTTCCTTTGTTCAAGAAAGGGAGTAGAGATCGCCCAAGAAATTATAGACCAGTGAGTCTTACCTCAGTGGTTGGTAAGTTGATGGAGAAGATCCCGAGAGGCAGGATTTATGAACATTTGGAGAGGTATAATATGATTAGGAATAGTCAGCATGGCTTTGTTAAGGGCAGGTTGTGCCTTATGAGTCTGACTGAATTTTTTGAGGATGTGACTAAACACATTGATGAAGGAAGAGCAGTAGATGTAGTGTATATGGATTTCAGCAAGGCATTTGATAAGAAACCCCATGGAAAGCTTATTGAGAAAGTAAGGAGGCATGGGATCCAAGGGGACATTGCTTTGTGGATCCAGAACTGGCTTGCCCACAGATGGGAAAGAGTGGTTGTAGACGGGTCATATTCTGCATGGAGGTCGGTCACCAGTGGTGTGCCTCAGGGATCTGTTCTGGGACCCTTACTCTTCATGATTTTTATAAATAACCTGGATGAGGAAGTGGAGGGATGGGTTAGTAAGTTTGCTGATGACACAAAGGTTGGAGGTGTTGTGGATAGTGTGGAGGGCTGTCAGAGGTTACAGAGGGACATTGATAGGATGCAAAACTGGGCTGAGAAGTGGCAGTTGGAGTTCAACCCAGATAAGTGTGAAGTGGTTCATTTTGGTAGGTCAAATATGATGGCAGAATATAGTATTAATGGTAAGACTCTTGGCAGTGTGGAGGACCAGAGGGATTTTGGGGTCCGAGTCCGTTGGACACTCAAAGCAGCTGCGCAGGTTGACTCTGTGGTTAAGAAGGCGTACGGCATATTGGCCTTCATCAATCATGGAATTGAATTTAGGAGCCGAGAGGTAATGTTGCAGCTATATAGGACCTTGGTCAGACCACACTTGGAGTACTGTGTTCAGTTCTGGTCACCTCAGTACAGGAAGGATGTGGAAGCCATAGAAAGGATGCAAAGGAGATTTACTAGGATGTTGCCTGGATTGGGGAGCATGCCTTATGAGAATAGGTTGAGTAAACTCGGCCTTTTCTCCTTGGAGCGACGGAGGACGAAAGATGACCTGATAGAGGTGTATAAGATGATGAGAGGCATTGATTGTGTGGATAGTGAGAGGCTTTTTCTCAGGGCTGAAATGGCTAGCCCTGGGGAGCATGTACAGAGGAGATGTCAGGGGTAAGTTTTTTACTCAGAGAGTGGTGAGTGCATGTAATGGGCTGCCGGCAACGGTGGTGGAGACGGATACGATAGGGTCTTTTAAGAGACTTTGGATAGGTACATGGAGCTTAGGAAAATAGGGGGCTATGGGTAAGCCTAGTAAATTCTAAGGTAGAGACATGTTCAGCACAACCCTGTGGGCCGAAGGGCCTGTGTTGTGCTGTCGATTTTCTATGTTTCCATGTTTCTACGTTACCCTCAGGGAGGAGGTGCAGGAACCTGAAGAGGCACACTTAATGATTCAGGAAGAGCTTCTTCCTATCCCCCATCAGATTTCTGAATGGACATTGAACCCATGAACACTACTTCAGTACTCTGCTTTCTCTTTACATACTTATTGATAGTTCACTCCCAAGATGAATGGGTTCGGAGGTTAATTGGCCACGTGGGTGTGAGCGGGCAGTGTGGACTCGGTGGACTGTAGGGGCCCGTTACCGTATCGTATCTCTAAATAAAATATGTAAGTGAGTTGTCAATAAGCTTGGCTTTGGTATCAAAGTACCCTTATTATCAAGTGTGTACACTACACACAGCCTCAAGATTTGTCTCCTTACAGGTAGCCCGAGAACAGTGAAACGCAGTGGAACCCTATTGAAGAATAATCTGTCAAACACCCAACGTGCAGAAAAATAAACAAACCATGCAAGCAATAAAAGGAAGCAAAGACCATTCAGAACTGAAGACCACAAAAGTGAGCACACAGCCGGGCTGGGAGTCCACTCGTTACTGGCCACAGCCTCAGAGCAGGGCAGAGCTGAGTAAACCTTGTGGACCAGCCAGCTGAACCGGCCCATCCCTCGAACCCGGCCTCGTCACCCTGGCCTTTTCAATCTGGCCTGGCACTTCCATCATCCAAACCTCGGGTTGTTCCAGGTCTCTGCCATCTCAATTTGGCCCATAGTAGAGCTTCACAATTCAGCCTGGCTCTTAAATTAATCAAGCCCCGTGTCCTTCCTCACTCTCGGGCCCAGACCCCACTCCTTCGACTCTGCGTCACCTACACTTGCCTCGTTTGAGTTCTGCCGCATTGAATCACCTCCAAGTCCGCTCCTACAATGGCTAAACATTGGCTTATGCCATGCTCCTGTGCCTGGGCCAATCCACCTCGATTCGGCCTGTACATGCCGCGACCGTCCTGCACCTTCAAAACTTCAGTTCACACTGTAAAAATGCCAGGTTGCATGGGCAGTTCAAAAGTTCAGCTCTAAGAGGAAAGTTACGGACTATTGATTTCAATGATCGTATTGGAGAAAAAGAGTAATTAATACAGTAATTGCTTTTTTTTTATAACCAGACAAATTGTTCTGGCTGAAAATGCCATCTTAAAAGGATTCTGGTTTCCTCAGCTGTGTGTGTCCACCCCAAACCCCCGTTTGTGTGGATACTGTGTAATTCACTACCCTGTTACAAGTTAATGCCATGAAATAACAGACAGTACACTGCATACCATGAAAGGAATTATATTTATGAATCTTAACTAAAGGGTTAATAAAGACTAACAAAAAGAAAAGGCCCCATTCTAATTAAACAGTCAAATGTGCACAAATTGGAGCTCTTTTGAACTTCTCTGTCCCTCATGCGCTGGGCCCTCAGTCAACATGAAAGCACAGACCACCTTCTGAACGTTGCTCGCAATCCATCTCGAACAAACGGGTCTCCCACCGGATCGTACGCTACCACCAGTTCTCCACAGCGTCTTCTCTCTTCATCTCCTCTCGGCAAAAAAAACCCAAGACCAACCTTATTGTCCCTCTCCAAGAAGATGTCCCGCTAATTGGATGGCACGCATTCCATATCATCCCTCATCTTCAACAATAACCCAAACAGGCTGAAAGCAGAGCAGACCGCTCTTACAGAGCAGCAAAATGAAATACCTATAGCATAACAGTAAAGACATGAACCAGGGCATTACTCTAGCAAAAAGTGAAATCAGCTTCCCAATCTTCCACGGATTCCTAGATTGTTCCTGCGCATTAGAACACAGCTCAAACACCATCGATAAATTTGCCAGTGACACAGCTGTTGTTGGCAGCATTTCAGATGATGACCAGGAAACACACAGGAGTGAGATCGATCAGCAGATTGAGTGGTGTCGCAATCACAACCTTGCACTCAGCATCAGTAAAAACAAAGAATTGATTGTGGAGTCCCAAAAGGGTACGTCGAGAAAACACGCCCCAGTCCTCATCAAGGGATCAGCAATGGAAAGGGTGAACATTTGCAAGTTCCTGGGTGTCAGCATCCCTGAGGATCTATCCTGGGTCCAACATATCGGTGCAATTACAAAGAACACACGCCAGTGGCTATATCTCATTAGGAGTCTGAGGAGATTTGGTATGTCACCAAAGACTCCAGAAATATCGATAGATGTACCGTGAAGAGAATTCTGACTGGCTGCATCACCATCTGGTACAGAGACACCAAATGTACAGGATCGGAAAAAGCTGAGCCAGCTCCACCATGGGCACTGGCCTCCCCAGCACCAAGGGCACCCTCAAAAGGAGATGCCTCAAGAAGGTGGCACCCATCACTAAGGACCCTCACCATCTGGGTCTCGCTTTTTTCTCATTAGTGCCATCACTCCACATTTTAGGAACAGCTTCTTCCACTCTGCCATCAGACTTCTGAATGGAATGTGAACACCATCTCACATTTTGCTCTCTTTCTGCACTCGTCATCATCATCATCATCAGGTGCCGTGCCCAGTTTGAGCTTTGACTGCCATGGCCCACATACTCCTGTTTCGGGTCAAGTGGATCAATTCATTGGTATTCATTTCCAGTTCTCTGGCTGCTGTCTCCATCATCATTTGTCTTTGTCTTCCTCTTGCTTTCTTCCCTTCAATCTTTCCCATAATTACCGTGCATCCTAACTCCTCATTCCTAATCAATGAAGTTACGTTGCCTTTTCATGATCTCATACATTATTTCTCTTTTTGTGATTGCTCTGTTCATGACATCCTCGTTAGATATTTGTTTCGTCCATGATATTCTTTGCATCCTCCTCAAAAACCACATCTCTGCTGCTTCAATTCGTTTCCTCATGTTACAAGATATTGTCCAACATTCTGAGCCATATAACATAACTGGATATACGTAACATTTCAGTATTCTGAGGTGGGTTGTCATGCCTAGTTTAGTATTGGCCAGTATACTCTTCATTCTCGTAAAGGTGCCTTTTGCCATCCCTATTCTTCTTTTGATGTCCATGTCGCACCTGCCATCTGATGTCACCCAGCTTCCTAAGTAGCAAAAGTTCTGTACTTGTTATATGTCTTCCCCATTTATTCTCAGCCTGCAGATAGGATTCTCCTTCTTTTTGGATATCACCATGCATTCTGTCTTTTTGCAATAGATAGGTAGACCCATTTTTGCACTTTCTTCAACAATTATATCAATAAGTTTTGTACTTCTTTCTCCGTACTTGTAATTAACATAGTGTCATCTGCAGATCTGAAATTATTGATGTTTTCACCGCCAACTTTGATTCCCAAGATGTCTCTTATTTTTTGTAATATTGTTTCACTGTACACAATAAATAAATCAGGGGAGAAAACAAACCCTTGTCTAATGCCTCTCTTGATTTTCGTAGACTGACTCACTTCCCCATCCATTCTTACAGCGGCAGTTTGTTCCCAGTACAGATTTCTGATTAGGCAGAGGTCTTTCAAATCTAAATCTAGAGTTACCTGTAATATTTCAAATAACTTATTGTGCTTCACTTTATCAAATGCTATTATGTAGTCGAAAAAACAAACAAATCTTTTTGCACTTGAATAGCTCGTTCTGATAGTATCCTTAACATCAACATTGCATTTCTTGTACCTTTGTCTTTCGCAAAACCACATTGCTCTTTGCATATTTCAGCTTGTATTTTTAGCTCTTGTCATCAAAATTCTTAGAAGTACCTTGGTGATATGATTCATTAAACTTATGGTCATACGTAATTCACATTCTATTGCTCCAGCTTTCTTAGGAAAAGTGAAAAATACTGATCTTTTCAACTCTTCTGGTATTATTCCAGTCTCATAAATGTCATTGATTAAATCAATAAGTTTTTCCAATCCCATAATCTTCAAGGGCGATAATTTGTTCTATTACTGATTCATCAGGACCTGCTGCCTTTCCTTTCTTCATCTTATTTATTGCATTACGAACTTCAGATTTTAAAATACTTGGACCTTCAATGTTTTCCTTAATTTCTGGTTTTTCGCCTCGATCGTCTTCAAACAATTCCTGAATATACTCAGTTCATCTCTTCATAATCTCATCTTTTTCCATGATAATGGTACTGTCCTTTGCTTTCAAACATCCACCTGAAGAACAGGGGAGCTTTTTATCAGTGATATTCTTGATTTGTTGATGTAACCTTTTTGGATCAGTAATAGGGATTCTTTCTATTTGCTCACATTCCTGGTTTAACCATTCTTCTTTGGCTTTTTGACATAAGCTTTTAACTTCTTTACCTAAGGACTTATATTCTATAGGATTTGCTTTCTTCCGTCTCCTTTCTTCCATTAGATTTTTGATTTCATCTGTCATCCATTTATTCTTTGTGCTTTTTTTCTTTTTTAGGAATCACTGACTTTGCTGAATCTACCAAGGCATCCATAGAAACCATAGAAACTACAGCACAGAAACAGGCCCTTTGGCCCTTCTTGGCTGTGCCGAACCATTTTCTGCCTAGTCCCCCTGACCTGCACACGGACCATATCCCTCCATACACCTCCCATCCATGTATCTGTCCAATTTATTCTTAAATGTTAAAAAAAGAACCTGCATTTACCACCTCGTCTGGCAGCTCATTCCATACTCCCACCACTCTCTGTGTGAAGAAGCCCCTAATGTTCCCTTTAAACTTTTCCCCCCTCACCCTTAACCCATGTCCTCTGTTTTTTTTTTCTCCCCTTGCCTCAGTGGAAAAAGCCTGCTTGCATTCACTCTATCTATATCCATCATAATTTTATATACCTCTATCAAATCACCCCTCATTCTTCTATGCTCCAGGGAATAAAGTCCTAACCTATTCAACCTTTCTCTGTAACTGAGTTTCTCAAGTCCCGGCAACATCCTTGTAAACCTTCTCTGCACTCTTTCAACCTTATTTATATCCTTCCTGTAATTTGGTGACCAAAACTGAACACAATACTCCAGATTCGGCCTTGCCAATGCCTTATACAACTTCATCATAACATTCCAGCTCTTATACTCAATACTTTGATTAATAAAGGCCAATGTACCAAAAGCTCTCTTTACAACCCTATCTACTTGTGACCCACTTTTAGGGAATTTTGTATCTGTATTCCCAGATCCCTCTGTTCTACTGCACTCCTCAGTGCCTTACCACTAACCCTGTATGGTCTACCTTGGTTTGTCCTTCCAACGTGCAATACCTCACACTTGTCTGTATTAAACTCCATTTGCCATTTTTCCAGATGGTCCAAGTCCCTCTGCAGGCTCTGAAAACCTTCCTCACTGTCTACTACACCTCCAATCTTTGTATCATCAGCAAATTTGCTGATCCAATTTACCACATTATCATCCAGATCATTGATATAGATGACAAATAACAATGGACCCAGCACTGATCCCTGTGGCACACCACTAGTCACAGGCCTCCACTCAGAGAAGCAATTCTCTACCACCATTCTCTGGCTTCTTCCATTGAGCCAATGTCTAATCCAATTTACCACCTCTCCATGTATACCTAGCGAATGAATTTTCCTAACTAACCTCCCATGCGGGACCATGTCAAAGGCCTTACTGAAATCCATGTAGACAATATCCACTGCCTTCCCTTCATGCACTTTCCTGGTAACACCCTCGAAAGACTCCAATAGTGACTCAAACATGACCTACCACGCACAAAGCCATGTTGACCCTCCCTAATAAGTCCCTGTCTATCCAAATGCTTGTAGATTCTGTCTCTTAGTACTCCCTCCAATAACTTACCTACTACCGACGTTAAACTCACTGGCCTATAATTTCCTGGATTACGTTTCGATCCTTTTTTAAACAACGGAACAACATGAGCCACTCTCCAATCCTCCGGCACTTCACCCATAGACAGCGACGTTTTAAATATTTCTACCAGGGCCCCCGCAATTTCAACCCTAGTCTCCTTCAAGGTCCGAGGGAACACTCTGTCAGGTCCCGGGGATTTATCCACTTTAATTTTCCTCAAGACAGCAAGCACCTCCTCCTTTTCAACCTGTACAGTTTCCATGATCTCACTACTTGATCCCCTCAATTCCATAGACTTCATGCCAGTTTCCTTAGTAAATACAGACGCAAAAAACCTATTTAAGATCTCCCCCATTTCCTTTGGTTCCGCACATAGCCGACCACTCTGATCTTCAAGAGGCCCAATTTTATCCCTTACAATCCTTTTGCTCTTAATATACTTGTAAAAGCTCTTTGGATTATCCTTCACTTTGACTGCCAAGGCAACCTCATGTCTTCTTTTAGCCCTCCTGATTTCTTTCTTAAGTATTTTCTTGCACTTCTTATACTCCTCAAGCACCTGATTTACTCCCTGTTTCCTATACATTTCATACAACTCCCTCTTCTTCTTTATCAGAGTTGCAATATCCCTTGAGAACCACGGTTCCTTATTTCTATTCAATTTGCCTTTAATCCAAGCAATCACATCTTTGCCAGAGAACAACCTGTCCCAATCCACGCTTTTTAGATCCTTTCTCATTTCTTCAAATTTGGCCTTCTTTCAGTTCAGAACCTCAACCCTAGGACCAGATCTATCCTTGTCCATGATCAAATTAGAGAGTTAAATTTCATTTCTACATGATTACTATCATCTTCAACAGATTCTATTTCTAGACTTTGAAATCTATTCCTTACTTCAATTGTAAATTTTTGTCTAAGTTTTCTTCTTTAATTAATTGCAAGTAGTCAAGGGATTGTTCAGGTTTTTGCTTCTTTAGTTTTTAAGCTCTACCTTTACATGACATACTACTGGGTTATGGTCACTATTACAGTCTGCACCTGGATATGTTTTGCATTGAGTCACTGAGTTTCTAAATCTTTGGTTTATAGTAATAAAGTCAATTTGATTTCTAGTGTTATCACCTGGACTTCTCCAGGTCCACAAGTGTCTTGGATGGTTTTTAAAGTAGGTATTCATAATGACCTGATTATTCATCTTGTACCATTCTACCCATTTCTCACCTCTTTCATTTCTTTCGCTAGTCCAAATTTTCCTATGGTATTTCCATCAGCACCTTGTCCTACTTTAGCATTTAGATCTCCCATGACAATAACAATATCTTGAGATTTGCATTCATTCTTTGCTTGTTCAAGCTCTTCATAGAATTTATCTATATCCCCATTTGTTCCATCTGTTGTTGGTGCATATATGTGTATAATTGCTAAATCAAATAGTTGTCCTCTGAATCTAACAAGGAGCATTCTTTCTGATATTGCCCAATGTCCTCATGTTTTCTTCCATAGGAATTCCTACTCCATTAGTATGGGATGTTCCACAAGAATAAACTAGTGTTTTACTTCTAATCTGACATGTTCCAGCCCCTCTCCAACGAACTTCACTAATTCCCATGATGTTAATCTTTAGTCTTTCCATTTCAATTATCACATTGTCCAATCTTCCTGCTTGATATAGGGTTCTTACATTCCAAGTGGCAATACTTTCTGCACTACTTTTTTAAAAATATATTTATTATTGTACTTTTTATGTATTACACTGTACAGTTGCCACAAAGCAACAAATCTCACAACATACGTCAGTGAAAATAAGCCTGATTGAGTCTGATTAGAAGATGACAAACTTCTATAGAGGTATAGCAGACAGTATAATGACAAGCTGCATCACAGCCTGGTATGGAAAGTCCGATACCCTTGAACGTAAAATCCTACAAAAAGTAGTGGACACAGCCCAGTCCATCAAGGATAAAGCCCTCCCCACCATTGAGCCCATCTACAAGGAAAGCAGCATCCATCATCAGGGACCCCCACCACCCAGGACATGCTCTCTTCTCATTGCTGCCATCAGGAAGAAGGTACAGGAGTCTCTGGACCCAGACCACCAGGTTCAGGAGCAGTTGTTACCCCTCAATCATCAATCAGGCTTTTGAACCAAAGGGGATAACTTCACTCAGCTTCACTTGCCCCATCATTGAAACGTTACCACAACATATCGACTCTTCATCAAGCCCTCTCCTTTTCATGTTCTTGATGTTTATTGCTTATTTATTTATTTATTATTATCATTTCTTTCTTTTTGTATTTGCGGTTTATTGTCTTTTGCACACCGGTAGAACTCTCGAGTTGGTGCGGTACTTCACTGATTCTGTTATGGTTGTTGTTCTGCTACCAGTCTACTGAGTACGCCCACAAGAAAATGAATCTCAGGGTTTGTATATGCTGACATAAATGTACTCCCATAATAAGTTTGAGGCGGCAGATGCGAGGACAAGAAGGGAACACTGACCTCTACTGGCGCAGGAGGCTACAGACTCTGGAACCGGCAGCAACGTTCAATCACAGGGTCGAGCTGCCCCGGGGGGAAGGAAGGGATGGTTGACCCGATGTACATCTGGACTGAAAGGGAAGAGGTGCAGGAGATACCTAACAAGTGGCCACTGAGAATATATTCTTACTACACCCTGAGGTTCAGTTTCTTACGGGCATTTACAGAAAAATAAAGACATACAATCGAATTTACAAAAGACATACAAAGGCTGACAAACAACCAAAGTGCAAAACACAAATTGTGCAAATCAAAAATTAATAGTGAGAACACGAGTCGCAGATCCCTTGAAAGTGAGTCCGTAGGTTGTGGAATCAATTTAGAATTGCGCTGAGTGAAGTTACCCACGCTGGTTCAAGAGCCTGGTGGTTGAGGGGTAATAACTGTTCCTGCATCTGGTGGTGTAGGTCCTGGGGTTCCTGTACCTCCTTCCCGATGGCAGCGACGAGAAGAGAGCATGGCCTGGACGGTGGGGTCCCTGATTTTGCATGCTGCTTTTTTGTGACAGCTCTCCATGCATTGACAGCGATTATGACATCCTGATGAATCAACCCGAAAAATCAAACTGTTTTTTAAAATTTCCATAGATGCCACCTGACCTGCTGAGTTCCTCCAGCATTTTGTGTCTTTTGCCTTGGATTTCCAGTATTCTGCAGATTTGCTTGTGTTTGCGATACCTTTGGAACATTGCTCATCAGTCAGGAGTGCTGACATCAACAAATTACTTAGCGGTGCATATATTTGCAAGTTGGCTCGTTGGTCTAGGGGTATGATTCTCGCTTAGGGTGCGAGAGGTCCCGGGTTCAAATCCCGGACGAGCCCTTCTTTACGAACTGCCAGAGGAGAGGGTTCAATTGCATTTAATTTACAAGAGATATTGGGTTGAGGGACCAAAGCAGAAAGCTCCATAATTCTATTGCTTGTGGGAACCATGGTAGTGTAATGGTTAAGCCTGATTTATACTTGTGGTGTACGGGCTATGCCGTAGGCCTGATTTATACTTTTGCGTAGCCCCACGCTGTAGCGAGCATTTGTTGGTGTGTCCGCGTCACTCTGCAATTCACCGCCAAAACGCTAGTTGGCAGTGGGGTTTCTATGCCACTGTGTTGAGTTTCTTCATGAGAGACATGGACGAGGAAATACATTTCAAATATTTTCTGATGCTGGCTGGTAGACTTGACGATTTGGTTCATCGTCTCCAACCATTTATTTCGCATCAGTGTACAGACATGGCGGAGGAAAGCAACCGGAAATGCATAGGAGGAAGTGCGATGCTACCAAGCGGACCAATCACAGTTGTTGTGGTCTGCGTCACTGCGATGCGTGAGTTAATTTTTTTGAGGGAGAACGCGTCAACCTACAGTGTAGGGTATGCAGTACCTACGGCGTACATTTGACACAGAAGTATAAATTGGGCTTTAGTGTGACCATATTACAGACAGCTCAGGGCTTGGAGTAAATGCTGGCATCATCTGGAAGGTGTCTGCATTCCATGGGATATGTGAGTCTCCTTACACATTTCAAAGACATACCAGTTAGTAGGTCAATTGGTCATTGTAAATTGTCTTGCGGCTAGGCTAGGGTTAACTCAGGGGTCACTGGTTGGCATGGCTTGTAGGGCTTATTCTGAGCTGTATTTATATAAATAAATATAAACAGGAGCTACTTATCTATACAAATAAATTAATAAATACTGCACTCAGAGGGGACGTAATGGAGGGCTTGTCCACTGAGTCTATTTGGGTAGCATTCAAAAATAGTTATACCCAGATCAATCTGATGGGACTGTACTCCAGATCTCCATCACAATGACCTCTGGGGCATTGAGGAACAGACACACAGGCAGATTAAGGAAAGGTGTGAAAACAATAGTGCTGTTGTCACAAGGGGCTTCAATTTCCCTAATATAAACTGGGACCTTCTGAGTTTAAGAAGTTTAAATGGGGCAGAATTTGTTAGGTGCTTCCAGGAGGGTTTCTTAAATCAATATGTAGATAGTCCAACGAGAGGAGAGGCTGTATTGGACCTGGTGTTGGGTTATGAGCCTGGCCAGGTTTCCAGACTTTCAGTGGGTGACCAGTTAGGGAACAGTGACCACAACTCCTTAAGTTTTAAGACAGCTATAGATAAGGGTAAGTATGGACCTAGCAGGAGAGCATTAAATTTGAGCTGGGCAAATTACGAGAGCATTGGGTAGGAACTAGGGAGAGATAACTGGGTAAATGGCAGGATACTTGGTAGTGTGGAGGAGCAGAGGGATCTGGGGGTACATGTCCACAGATCCCTGAAAGTTGCCTCACAGGTGGATAGGGTAGTTAAGAAAGCTTATGGGGTGTTAGCTTTCATAAGTCGAGGGAAAGAGTTTAAGAGTCGCGATGTAATGATGCAGCTCTATAAAACTGATTAGGCCACACTTGGAGTACTGTGTCCAGTTCTGGTCGCCTGACTATAGGAAGGATGTGGAAACATTGGAAAGGGTACAGAAGAGATTTACCAGGATGCTGCCTGGTTTGGAGAGTAGGCATTAAGGGAGCTAAGGCTTTACTCTTTGGAGAGAAGGAGGATGAGAGGAGACATGATAGAGGTGTACAAGATAATAAGAGGAATAGATAGAGTGGATAGCCAGTGCCTCTTCCCCAGGGCACCACTGCTCAATACAAGAGGACATGGCTTTAAGGTAAGGGGTGGGAAGTTCAAGGGGGATATTAGAGGAAGGTTTTTTACTCAGAGAGTGGTTGGTGCATGGAATGCACTGCCTGAGTCAGTGGTGGAGGCAGATACAGTAGTGAAGTTTAAGAGACTACTAGACAGGTATATGGAGGAATTTAAGGTGGGGGCTTACATGGGAGGCAGGGTTTGAGGGTCAGCACAACATTGTGGGCCAAAGGGCCTGTAATGTGCTGTACTATTCTATGTTCTATGTTTAAAGCTGTTTTTGGGCAAGTCCACATCTGACACGTGGAGGGTGCTTAAAGACCAACTGGACAGAGTACAGGACAGATACGTTCCATTCAGAGGGAAGGACAAGGATGGCAAGGGAAGAGAACCTTGGGTGTTGAGAGAGATGATGAACTTAGTCAAGAAGGTAAAGGAAAAGTAGGAAGCTTAAGAAGTTGGAATCAAACAGAGCCATTAGGATTATAAATAAGCCAGAAAAGAATTCAAGAAGGGAATTAGAAAAGCCAGCAGAGGCCTTGGCAAGTAGGATTAAGATGAACCCCAAAGTATTCTATACATTCAACAAGAGCAACACACACAAAGTTGCTGGTGAACGCAGCAGGCCAGGCAACATCTATAGGAAGAGGCACAGTCGACGTTTCGGGCAGAGACCCTTCGTCAGGACTAACTGGAAGAAGAGATAGTAAGAGATTTGAAAGTGGGAGGGGGAGGGGGAGATCCAAAATGATAGGAGAAGACAGGAGGGGGAGGGATGGAGCCAAGAGCTGGAAAGTTGATTGGCAAAAGGGATACAGATCTGGAGAAGGGAGAGGATCATGGGACGGGAGGCCTAGGGAGAAAGAAAGGGGGAGGGGAGGACGTGGAGGATATGGAAATCTTTGCCAAGCATATTAATATGCTGGGGCATATAGAGGTAAAGGAGAAGGTGGTGTTGGGTCTCTTAAAGAGCATTAAAAGGTGGATAAGTCCCCAGGACCTGATGGGATATACCCTAGGTTACTGAGGGAGGCAAGAAAAGAGATTGTTGGGGCCTTGACCAGTATCTCTGTGTCCTCTAGCTGCAGGTGAGTAGCTAATGTCGTTCCATTGTTCAAGCACGGAACCAGACTGTCGCAGAAAACTGTGGGTCAATTGTTTAAGAAAAATAACCAGATGGCTTGAGTCACAAAAATAGATTGAGGTGCTTTTATTTACCTCAAAACAAGACAAAAACTGGAAAAAAGACAAAAAAATATATATATTTAGCCACCCTCAGACTAAACACAAATGAAAACTAACCCCAAAGCTGTCTGTCTGTCTGTATCTTGTTTTACGGCGGTTGGCATCCAGCTTAATGGTGCATTACCGCCACCCTCTGTTCCAGAATGTGCACTAGGCATACATTCTAAATCCACACACACACACACACACACACACACACACACACACACACACACAAACCTACACTTCACCCTCCCATCTTTGACCATCCTAGTATCCTATTCCTGTTTATTCGTCATATTCTATAAAAAAAACCCTGTACCCCTTAAAAACGCTAAAAATACCCGGACTTGTGCTCTCTCACCCATGCCTCACCCTTTTAATGTGAATTCCTGCATCCCCAACTCCCTTAATTTATTTCTCATCATCTCTCTCTGTATCCCATACTTCCTGCAACACAAAACTACATGTTCTACTGACTCCTCTTCCTGACATTCCTCACACAATCCTGTCTGGTGTTTCCCTATCATTTTCAATGTTTTGTTTAATGCACAATGCCCTAGCCTTAACCTAGTCCACACAATTTCCTCTCTTCTGTTTCCATTACCTACCCTAGTAACTGCAACACTCTTTTGTATTTGATATAAATGCCTCCCTTTCCCCTCCCTGTCCCATCTTTCTTGCCACATTCGGTTGACTTTTTCCCCAGATTACACACTTAACCTCTGCTTTACTGATACTAATGTGCATTTCCACATTTTCTTTCTTTAACGCCCTCTTTGCCAACTCATCCACCCTCTCATACCCCTTCACCCCTACATGTGCTGGAACCCATAAAAATTTTACCTGACCTCCCTGATTTGCAATTCTTGTAACTAACTGAAGGACTTCATAAAGTACATCTTGCCGACTGTTTGTGTGAAAAGACCTTAAACTTGCTAGAACTGAGGATGAATCTGAACATATCAATGCTTTGGCTTGTCTGGCTTTCTGCACCCATTGCAACGCAACCAACACCGCCAGCATCTCCACTGTAAACACTCCTAACTTATTAGATGTTCTTCTGCTGATTCCAATTTCTTTTGCTGGTATTACCACCCCAAACCCTGTCATTCCTGTTTCAGGTTCCTTCGCACCATCCATATAAATGTGAGTATAATCACTATACTTTTCCATCACATGACAGTTAAATGCATTTACCAAATCTGTTTTATATCTTTCTTTCCTTTTTACCTCTAACAAATGCCAGTCTATGTCAGGCCATACAAGCTTCCATGGAGCTACAACCGGATAAACTACTGAAGGACTTATCCTCAGATCAAATACTCCACATTCTTTTGCAATATCATTCCCTACCCGACTAAAGGTATCCCTCTGAAACCTCCCATTTTCCCAGCACTCCTGCAACACTCCTTTAGTAGGGTGAGAATCATTGTGCCCCTGCAAGTTAACCCAGTAGTTTGCCATCAGTTGCATCCTTCTTAGTTCCAAAGGCATTATCCCCATTTCTACCTGTAGGGCTGACACTGGTGACGTTTTAAAAGCCCCACTGCACACTCTCAAGGCCTGAGCCTGAATCACATCCAGTTTCCTTATAAGAGACCTAGCTGCTGATCCATATACTATATTTCCATAATCCAATACAGATCTTACTAAAGCCACATACATTCTCTTCAAAGCTGAACAACTTGCTCCCCACTCCCTACCAGTCAAACATCTCATCACATTTATTACTTTTTTACATTTCTCCTCAACTTTCCTGATATGGTCTGCCCATGTTAATCGTGAATCAAATATAACTCCCAGAAATTTAAATGATGCAACCCTTTCTAATTCAACCCCATACATCCTTAACTTCTTCCCTACCTCAACCCTTTTCCTGGTAAAAAACACAGTTTGAGTTTTGTCTACTGAAAATCTACATCCCCAGTCATAACCCCACTCCTCCACTTCATCAATTGCTTCTTGTAGTTTCCTGATTATATGGTCCATGTTCCTGCCTCTTTTCCACAAGGTCCCATCATCCGCAAACAGTGACCTACCTATATCCACTGGTACCTTTGTGAAGACATCATTGATCATAATCATGAAAAGTAACGGGCTAATCACACTACCTTGAGGTGTGCCCTTTTCCACTATGTACTGTTTTGATAATTCTGATCCAATCCGAACTTGAATTTTTCTACCAAACAAAAAATCTTTAATCCAATTAAAAACTCTCCCACCAACCCCCATCTTGTGCAGTTTAATTAATAATCCTTCCTTCCACATCATATCATAGGCTTTTTCAATGTCAAAGAACACTGCCACTACTGACTCTCTATTTGCCTGGGCCTTCCTTATTTCAGTCTCTAACATAATCACTGAGTCCATGGAATTCCTTCCCTTTCTAAAACCACTCTGATAACTTGCCAGCATTCCCCTTTTCTCAAGCTCATATGATAACCTTTCTGTTATCATCCTTTCCATTATCTTACATATACTTGATGTTAATGCAATTGGTCTGTAGCTAGTGGGTTTTGACAGATCCTTGCCAGGCTTCCTTATTGGAATTACTACTGCTTCTTTCCATGCACTTGGTAATCTTCCCTCCTCCCACACTCTGTTATAAAAATGCAGCAACTTCAAGAGCACTCCTTCTCCTAGATTTTTTAGCATCACAGAGCATATCAGATCTTTCCCTGGGGAGGTTGGTCTCGATCTCTTTATTGCTCTCACCGTTTCTGCTAATGTAAATGGATCATCAATTATATCATCTGTTCCTTCCCTCCTGCTCAACGCACCTGGGTGTTGGCTCATTATTCTTACCCTTCTTCTCCCTTCTTCAGACAAATTTTCTGAACTGTGTATCAGTACAAATGACTTGGCCATGACCTCAGCCTTATCCCTACTGGAGACTGCAGTTTCCTCCTCAGATATCATTACTGGATATTCCCATTCCCTTCTATCTCCTCCCATCCTCTTAATCATTCCCCATATCTCTCCCACAGGTGTTGTTCTTCCTACCTTGTCGCAAAAACTCCTCCAACTTGCCCTTTTAGCTTGACGTATAGTTCTTCTCACCACTGCCTGTGCTTTCTTATATTGAACCAAATGCTGCATATTATGGGTTCTTTTAACTAGCCTGAATGCTCTATTTCTGTTTTTTACAGCCTGACAACATTCCTCTGTCCACCATGGTACCAGTTTTCTATTCATCCTATTTTTACTCCTAGGTATAGATCCTTCTGCTGCCATGATACTAGCTGAAGTCACCTGACTGTTTAATTCATCTACATTTCCAGAAATATCAATCTTTGTCAACCTTTCTTCACTCAACTTCTGGAACTTACCCCAATCAGCTTTTTCAAACACCCACTTTGGGGTTCCGCCACCTGGTCTTACTTCAACTCTTTCACCCACTGAACACAAACTGGGTAGTGATCACTGCCTACTGTTGAAGCAGTCCAAACTCCTCAGTTACTAATGCCAGCCAAGGTATTAGACACTAACGTAATATCTAACACTGACTCAGTTCCTGTTGTTATATCTATCCTTGTGCCACTACCATCATTCATACACACCAAATCCCTTTCTTCCATCAAATCTTCAATTACCTTCCCATTTGGATCTGTAATCTGATCCCCCCATATTGTGCTATGAGCATTGAAATCTGCACACCACACTACTTTATGTCTGTTTTGTCCTTGTATCGTTAATAGGCTGTCCAAATCCAACCTTTTACATGGATTGTAGTAGTTAATTATAACCGCTCCCTCCCCTCCCTCCCACACTTCCACCACTATGTATTCCTGATCATCTCCTTTTTCCAGTACCCTATATGGTATACCTTGCTTGATTAACATAGCACAACCCCCTCCTCCCCCTAGATTTCTATCTTTCCTTATCATTGTATACCCATATACCACAAAGTCTAAAGTTGGTTTCAACCAAGTTTCCTGAATACACACTACATCCGGTTTTACAACCATTTCTTTAATAAAGTGCTTGAATTCCTGGCTATTGGCCAGTAAGCTCCTTGCATTCCATTGTAAAAGAATCACCATAGTTAGTATTAACCAACACATGACACTTCCTGGCTTGACTGATTACTGAGGTTCTCCCTCACTTCCTCCCATGTCAGTCCTACTAACCCTAAATGGCTTACTGCTGCTTTTACCACCAGCTGAACCTTGTCACTTTTTGACTTTACCTCAGCAGTACTATTAATCACTCCTGCAATGAATGTTACTAGAGCCTTTTTGTCTACATAAATCCTGTCATTTGTTCTTTGTTGCATCTCTCGTATCCCTATTGCTCCCTGTTCATTAGGAACATTATTCTGTTCTCTTGACATTCTTACAGCTTCTGCATAAGTGATCTTTCTTTTCACTCTTATTCCTTAAATTTTAGTCTCCCATCTCACACCCACTATATGCAACATTATGAGCTCCTCCACAATTGCAGCATTTTGGTTGAACTCCTGTTCCGCACTTGCCATATTCATGATCACCCCCACATCTAGCACATCTCCTCTGCCTTTTACAGTTTTTAGCCATGTGTCCAAACCTTTGACAATTATAGCACCTCAATGGCTTTGGCACATACACCCTTACTCATGAAACCCAGGAACACCTTCCTTGGCACTCTTTCTTCTTCAAATTCAATCAATACAGATTCACTTTCCTTTTTCACTCCCTCCTTTGTTGTTTTCAGTCTTTGAACATTCATTACTTTCCCTCCTTTGATATTCCTCTTTATCTCCTCCATATTTATACTCATTGGTATCCCCATAATCACTCCTTTACAACCACTGTTTTGTGCTCCCACCCTCCCAGTGTATTCCACCTTGCATTTTCCTATCTCTTTTAGCTTGAGTGCTTTCTCAAGTTGTTCCTCATTCGCACATCTTACCAATAAGTTGCCATCATTAAGGACTTTTGCAAATACTATTTCCCCTATCTTATTTGTCAGAGTTGTTGTTAGCACAAACGGGTTAATTTTCTTCATATGTCCCTGAGCCTTCTCATTAAACCTAATTATGACAACACCTCCTCTCTGAGCTTGTTCATCTTCCTCACTTTCAGAGCTTTCTCCACTATCATTTCTTATTCTTTTATTCCCTTTGTCTTGGTTTTTATTCATCTAACCCCTCACTACCTCCTCATTCCCTTTATTTCTCCCTTCACAATAATCCACCTCTCCCCAGCTGCCTACCTCTGGTCCCAAGTCTCTATCCCTCTCCTTCTCCACTTTCTTTCCCTCAACCCCACCTCTTATCTTGTCCACCATTACCAGACCCACACAACCCCCTCCCAGCAACTTCCATTCCTTCCCCACTCTCTTTCCCTCAACAGGTTCCAAAACACACTCACACATCAAGCAAAATACAGCCAGCTTCCAGTCAAGCCAACTCAGCCACTCGGCCCTGGCTCAACCCCAAAGCTGTCTGTCTGTATCTTGTTTTACAGCGGTTGGCATCCAGCTTAATGGTGCATTACCACCACCCTCTGCTCCAGAATGTGCACTAGACATACATTCCAAAAGCTAATTAGCTCAATTATCCAATTAAAGATGGTATCCTCCACCATCAGCACATCTGTGCAGGTTGCTGCTGCCTCTATATGAGACAGCTCCATGCAGCAGCTCTGTTTCAGACCCAGTCACTATTACTGCTGGGGATGAGTGTTTTACTGAGTGCGCCATCTGCTGTCCATAGTCAGTGACAGGCCTTCGTCACACAGACATAATCCTGGAAACTACAGACTGGTGAGTCTCAAATCAGCAGTAGGAAAGTTACTGGAAGGAATTCTTAGGGATAGGATTTATGAGCATTTGGAAAACCATGGCGTAATTAGTGAGAGCCAGCACAGCTTTACTGACATGATTAAGTTTTTGACGAGGTGATGAGGCTTTGGATATTGTCTACTTGGATTTTAGGAAGGTGTTTGACAAGGTCCCTCATGGGAGGCTCATCCAGAAGATTAAGATGCATGGGATCCATAGTGAACTGGCTGTTTGGATTCAGAACTGGCTTGCAGTGGTCGAAGGGAGGTCTGAGACGAATGGTATTCTGAAAGGATCTGTACTGGAGGTCTGAAATTAGTGGTATTCTGCAGGGATCTGTACTGCGACCTTTGCTTTTTTGATGTACATAAATGACCTGGATGAAAATGTGGATGTAGTTTTCAGATGATACAAAGAGTGATGGGTGCCTGAAATGCACTGCCTGGGTGGTGGTAGAGGCAGATACATTAGAGAATTTTAAGAGACATTTAGATAGGCACATGAATGTGAGAAAAATGGAAGGATATGGATATTGTGTAGGCAGAATGGACTAGTTTAGTTGGCCATTTGATCACTAATTTAATAGGTTCAACACAACATTGTGGGCCGATGGGTGCTGGAGCTGTTTGTTCTATATTCTCTACCACTGGGGAGGAGGAACAACTTTAATACTTCTAAGGTGATTGGAGAAAAGTATAGAGGGGATTATTTTGTACAGGGGGTGGTAAGTTCCTGAACCCCCCATTATTGGTGGTGGTCAAGGCAGGTACATCAGGGAAATTGAAGACACTTTCCAAAAGTTTCCAAGGACTCTTAGATGGCCAATTGGAGAATGGAGGTCCATGTGGGAGCAAAGGGTTAGCTTGGTGTTGGAGTAGGTTAAAGGGCCAGCACAAATTCGACAATTCCCTTTTCCTTCCATAGATGTTGCTTGACTCGCTGAATTCCTCCAGCAGATTGTTGTAAGGTCCACAGTCTCCTGTGGGTCATGCATTCAGTACTCAATTCTCCTTTTAGAATGCAGAACACTTCAGCCCACTTCAGGTCCTTCGGCTCGTCGTGTTGTGCCGATCTTTTAAGGCAATGGAATTCTTCCCTCCCATATAACCCTCTGTTTTTCTGTCATCCATAAGCCTATCTAAGAGGCTCTTAAATAATTCCATAAGACATAGGAGCCAGATTAGGCCAGTCAGCCAAATGAGTCTGCCCTTAAATTTCCGAAATGTATCAACCTTTAGCATCACCCCTGGCAGGGCATTCCATGCATCCACCACTTGTGTAAGTATCTGTGATATCTCCCAGGCAGCATACAATCAGTCCGTGTGTATGTACATGCCACCAATCTATGAAAATAAGCTATTTTATGTATTTATATTTTTGTGCTTTTTAAACTATTGTGTTCTTTATTTTATAGTGTTTTTGGAACAATTAATTTCGTTGTCCTTTACACTTGTGTACTGGCAGTGACAGTAAATAAATTTGAATCTTGAAAATTGCAGGCAGAACTCAGCGGGTCAGGCAGCGTCTATGGAAATGAATAAACAGAGGATATTTTGGGCAGAGATCCTTCATCAGGACATGTCATTTAGTCTTGATGCAGGGTCTTGGCCCAAAATTTTGACTGTTTATTCCTCTCCATAGATGTAGGCTGATCTGTTGACTTTTTCCAGCATTTTGTGTGTGTTATTCTGGATTTCCAGCATCTACAGAATCGCTTGTATTTCTGACAGCTCCCCCAGACTTTCCTTCAAAAGTCTTAAAGCTTTGCCCCCTCGTTTTAGCCTGGGAACAAGTCTCATGCTGTGTACTGAGGGAGTGCTGTGTAAGGGCCAAAAACAGTTCAGTCCAATGCATCTGATGTTTGAATTGATCAGAGCACACTTGGCTCAATTAAAGAGGATGACTGCATCAAGGACATGGAGAATACAGGACAATGACTGAGTGATCTGTTGATGTCAGCACTCCTGATGGATGAGTGACATTCCAAATGCATGTTCATCACTGTCAATACGCATCTACCAGGAGCTCCCAAACCAGCGAGGACAACTTCACTCACCTCAACTCTGAACTGATTCCACAACCTATAGACTCACTTCCAAGGACTCGACAACTCATGTTCTCAGTTTCATTTATTTATTTATTGTTTGTTTGTTTGTTGATCTGTTTATTTCCTTTTTTGTATTTGCAAAGTTTGTCTTTTACACGTTGGTCATTTGTCATTTTGTTTGTGTGTCGTTTTTCACTGATTCTATTGTATTTCTTTGTTCTACTGTGAATGCCTGCAAGAAAATGAATCTCGGGGTAGTATGTAGTGACATTACACACTGTGATAATAAATTTACTTTCAACTTTCCTTTGACGTATGGGAATCTCACAGCACAATGAAGCATTGATCAAATCCATAAAGTGACGCTAGGCACAGGAGTGCCTGTACATAAGGTGACTCTGACAGGAAATGATAACGTAGTGGTGTTTGGGGGTGTGGAGGGGTGGGTTACTGGGTGGAGGTGTTGATCAGCCTTACCACTTGGGGAAAGTAACTGTTTTTGAGTCTGGTGGTCCTGGTGTGGATGCTGTGTATCGTCCCCTGATGGGATTGGGACAAACAGTCCGTGAGCAGAGTGGGTGTGATCCTTCATGATGTTACTGGCCCTTTTCCAGCACCTCACTGTATACATGTCCTCAATGGCAGGTAGTCTGGTGCAGGTGATGTGTTGGGCAGTCACCTTTCAAATGTTGTTAATGTACCTGCCTCAACCCAGAGCCTCTTTCTCCAATATTTTTTATTGATTTCTATATGGAAGAATACAGACTTCAAGAGAATACATATTATAAAACAAAAGAAAAAACATAATAATACCAGATACAGTATATTGAATCACATTAACGAACTCCTTACTCTATATTCATATGGATTAGACTAATTCATATATTAGAATATAAATAATTTTATTAAAAAAAGGATCTACACCCACTACCAAAGTTGAAGCTGTTTGGGGAAAAAAAAAGAAAAAAAAACTTATCAGATAATAAAATACACTATTAACCAACTTCTGTACTTTAACAAGAAGTCAAAGATTATGAAAATAATTTAAAAATGGCCCCCACAAATTTTGAAAATCTTGGTTAGATTCAGAAATTGAACAAAGAATCTTTTCTAAATTTAGGCATGCCATAACATCCCGTAACCCTGAGCATGATTAGGCGGAACAGCATCCTCCCATTTAAACAAAAGCGCCCTCCTAGCTGTAAGAGAGATAAATCTGCAGATCAGATGTCTTCAAAATGATATCTTTCCTTCCAACAATACCAAATAGGGAAGTCAAAGGATTTACTTCAAAGAGTACAGAAGAAGTTTGGAATACTTCCAATATTTTCCAAGGCTTGGGCACGTCCAAAACATATGAATAAGTGAAGCTTCTCCATTGTTACACCTATCACAGTAGGGAGACATATCCCTATAAAAACGAGATAACTTATCCTTGGTCATATAAGCCCTATGAACCGCTTTAAATTGTAGGAGGAAATGACGAGCACATAACGATGAAGTATGAACCAATTTAAAAATCTCATTCCAAGTTTCTTCAGAAATTGAGGTCTGTAAATCTTGTTCCCAAAGATTTTTAATCTTGTCTAAAGAATCATTTCTCATTCCCAACAACATATCATAAATATTGGATATTGAACCATTATAAAATGGTTTCATATTAAGAATTTCATCTAATATGTTCTTATCAGGTCTATTAGGAAATGTATATAATTGAGATCGCAGAAAATCTAATTTGTACGTACCAAAAAAAAGTGGGTTTTTGGTAAACTATATTTAGTTGACAATTGTTCAAACGAAGAAATACTTCCTCCCACAAACAGATCCCAGAAGCATGTAATGCCCAATCCTTCCCATTGTTTAAAGACTACATCAGTCATAGAAGGCTTGAAAAAATGATTTTAAAAAATGGGACTAAAAAGGGAGAATCTCAATAAGCCAAAGTGTTTTCTAAATTGTATCCAAATCCTTAACCCAGTGCCTCTGGCAGCTTTTTCCATATACGGATCACTCTCCATGTGAAGAAACTGTCCCTCGGGTTCCTATTAAATCTCTGCCCTCTCACCTTTAACCTGTGCCCTCTAGATCTTGATTCCCCAACCGTTGTAAAGCATTCCTGGCTGTTGCGCAGAAAGGAAGAGGTCAGATGAGGAGGCTGATGCTGGAAATGCATATTAACAGCGAAGGAAAGTGTTGCTGGGAGCAACATTACAGGCAACAATTAACCAGCAAGAGACAGAGGACTGCAGGGCAGCACGAATCAACACCAGCTCAGTCTGAACATAAATCAATTTGTTATCTATTTCATTAAATTATTGTCTTCGATTCTGTCATTAAGATGTGTTGCAGATTCATCAGCGGAGCTGCGTTTTTGTGTCAGTGAGTAGGACGCAGATCAGGGTGGGTAGGCTCCTTTGTGATGTTAATGGTCTTTTTCCAGCATCTTCCTATTTAAACGTTTAATTAAATAAGTAATGCAATGAGAAAGGGAAAAAATAGTGAGGTAGTGTTAATGGGTTCATGAGCAGTTCAGAAAGCTGATGGAAGAGGGAAGAAAGCTGTTTCTGAAACATTGAACAAGTGTCTTCAGGCTCCAGTATCTCCTTCCTGGTGGTAGCAAAGAGAAGAGGGCACGTCCTGGGTGATGGGGGTCCTTAATAATGGACGGCCTTGGCCAGAGACCAGTGACAGTGTCATTAACCAGTGACAGACCCAGTGGGAGTTACAATGTGGGCCGAATGCATGAAATTGGGACTGCTGGATGATCTTGCCCCAAGATGTTGACTGTTTATTCCCCTCAAATGATGCTGCCTGACCTGCTGAGTATCTCCAGCAATCTGTGTGTCTTGCTCTGGATTTCCAGCATCAGCAGAACCTCTTGTATTTAGGAAATTGGGACTGGCTGGGCACCGAGCCTGTCGCGGGCTGGTTGGGCACCAGGCCTCTATCCATACTGCATTATAAACTCGGTCTGCAGACGCTGGAAGTCCAAAGCGACACAGAAAATGATGGAGGAACTCAGCAGGTCAGGCAGCATCATGGAGAGGAATAAACAGTCAATGTTTTGGGCCGAGGCCTTTCATCAGGACTGAGAAGGAAGCAGGAAGATGCCAGAATAAAAAGGTGGATAAGGGGAGGGTGATAGGTGAAGTCAGGTGGGTGGGAAAGGTAAAGGGCTGAAGAGGAAGAAATTTGATAGGGGAGGAGAGTGGACCACAGGAGAAAGGGACCCAGGGGGTAGAAATAGCCAGGTGAAAAGAAGTAAAAGGTCAGCGTGGGGAATGGGGGCGGGGAGGATTATTTGTTTACTAAAAGGAGAAACTGATATTCATGCCATCAGATTGGAGGCTAGGCAGACAGGATATAAGGTGCCGTATTGCCTGGTGTACTGTACTGTATTGGTCTATGGCTCTAAGAGAATAAGAATCAAGTTTATTACCACCTGCATGTGTCATGAAACTTGTTAATGAAATATAGCCGCTGTCTTGCCGTCTTTATAACTGCATCGATATGTTGGGACCAGGTTAGATCCTCAGAGATCTTGACACCCAAGAACTTGAAACTGCTCACTCTTTCCACTTCTGATCCCTCTATGAGGATTATGTGTTCCTTCGTCTTACCTTTCCTGAAGCCCACAATCAGCTCTTTTGTCTTACTGACACTGAGAGCCAGGTTGTTGCTGTGACACCACTCCACTAGTTGGCATATCTTGCTCCTGTACACCCTTTCATCTCCAGAAGAGATTCTGGTAGATCTGAGATTCTACCAACAATGTTTGTATCATCAGCAAATTTATAGATGGTATTTCAGCTCTATCTAGCCACACAGAGTGCAAGGACTCCGAGAAAACATGTAACCTCTGCGGCCCCTTGTTCTCGGAGTTCCACAGGAGGAGACATTCCCCTCACCTACTCTGCCAGGACACTTCCAGATCTTCTATGCTTCAGTCAGAGCTTATGAACTGGAATAGATGTGACCTTGGCATCATGTTTGGCAAGCACCCTGAAGATAGAGGTACAGTACTGTGCAAAGCTCTCAGGAACGTATACAGTATATATAGTTAGGCTGACTACAACTTTTGCACAGTCAGCGTGGAGTGGTGAGCAATCCGGTGGGAGCAAAGGATGTTGAAAATGGCGAGGGTGGAGCGCCACGGGGTGGGGGGGGAGGTGGGACAGGTGGCAGAGGGTGGGGGGTAGCTCGGGTGCAGACACACCCAGCCCTGAGACACCAAGCAAGGTCATTTGATCCCAAACGATTGGTTTATTGATCATTACAGAATTGCCGCTCCCTCCCCTCTCCCTTCACTTTTTCACCACCCCCTTCCCACTCTCAGTCCACAACGCAGACTCATATCAGGATCAGATTTATCATCACTCCCATACATGAAATGTTTTGTTTTGTGGCAGCAGTACAGTGCAATACATAAAATTACCACAGTACCGTGCAAAAGTCTTAGGCAGCCTAGCGATATATAGGTGTCTAAGACTTTTGCACAGTACTGTAAGTTTGTTTTACACAGAGAGTGGTGAGTGTGTGGAACACCCTGCCAGGGCTGGTGGTAGAGGCAGATACACTAGAGACACTTAATGGATGAAATATAAATGGAGGGGTATGTAAATGGGAAGAATTAGGCCAGCACAACATTGAGGGCCAAAGGGCCTGTACTGTGCTATAATCCTTGTGAGTCTAAGCTTCTCAGTCAAAGACGGTCTTCTGACAGTTTATGGGATCGATAGACACAGAGTCACCTTGCAGCTTTCTGGAGAGAGAGCTAGGATCCAATTTCACTGGCAGACTGGGCTGAAATTATAGGACTCGATGCTTCCTGCTCTGGCTTTGGACCATATAGAGTCAGAGCATTTTGTCATACAGCAGAGGAAAAGGCCATTTGGCCCATTGCCTCCATGCTGGCCAACATTCAAAGGGTGGTGCGAGTTATCTAAGACATTGGTGTGGCCTAATTTGGAGCACTATGTGCAGTTCTGGTCACACACTACAGGAGAGAAATCAATAAGACTGAAAATTCACAGGGTTTTGCCAGGACTTTAGTTACAGGGAAAGGTTGAATAGGTTAGGATTTTATTCCCTGGAGCACGGGAGAACGAGGGGTCTAGATAGATGGTGGAGTGGAGGTACGTCTCTACCAAAGGAGGTGTGAGGCACTCCTTCCCTCCGCTAGCCTGCAGGTCACCCTTGGGTAAGGTGTAGCACCGGTTTAGCATTGTCCCGCCCCCCAGTCAGGGTCATGTGAAACCATGGAAGTAGGTGGTGGATGGTCATATGAGCAGCCGGTGCAGATCACAAGTCCTGGTTATGTGACCACTGACACCAGGCAGATACTCTCTGAAGAGTTTTGATAATGGCTGGGGTCACCCATCTTGTAAACACTCTGCCCTGAAGAAGGCAACGGCAAACCAGTTCTCTGGAAAAATTCACCAAGATCATGGTTATGGAAAGAGCTCAGACTGAAGCCGGATAGAAGATCATGATTGCCCACATCAATACAACACCAAACATATGACAAATAGGGTAAATGCGAGTAGGCTTTTTTCTCCAAGGCTGGGTGACTCTAGAACTAGAGGTCATAGGTTTAGAGTGAAAGGTCAAATATTTAAGGCAAACCTGAGAGGTACCTTCTTCACTCAGAGGGTCAAGCGATTGTGGAACAAGCTGCCAGTGGAAGTAGGGAAAAGGGGTCATTTGCAACATTACACCAACCTCTGGCTAATGAAATTCCTCCTCATCTCGGTTCTAAAGGGACATCCTTCTACTCTGAGGGTGTGTCCTCTGATCCTGGACTCCCCCACCGCTGGAAACATCCCCTTCATGTCCACTCTATCTCGGCCTCTCCACAACTCTGTCAGCTTCCCCCTCTGTTGGCGTTATTTATAGCGGAGAGGATAATCTTAGACTACAGGATGTTATTGGTCAGCTAGAACACTGGGCAGAGAAATGGCAGATGGAATTCAATATTTAATTCCCCCCCCCCAGGGAAACCAAGTCCTGCCTCTCCAGTCTCTTCTCATAAGCAAAACTCTCCATCGCAGCAACATCCTGCAGTGCAGTCACCAACTTCCTACAATAAGCAATAAATACTCAGTCAGAATTTGGCTTATATAATGTGAAATGTCTTGTTTTGTGGCAGCAGTAAGATGCAAATACATAAAAAAACGATAAATGACAAAACAAATAAGTAAGGGTAAAAAATAAGGTTTAGAGAACAGAATGGGTTGGTGAACAGTTTAGAAATCTGATGGCCGAGGGGCAGAAGCTGATCCTGAATCATTAACTGTGTGTACCTCCTCCCTGATGGTAGCAATGAGAACAGGGCATGTCCTGGGTGATGGGGGCTTTAGTGATGGATGCCATCTTCTTGAGGCATCTCCTGTTGACGATGCCCTCAGTGGAGGGGTGGGGCTGTGCCCGTGTGATGGCTACGTGTCAGAACCTTCATACCAGGTGATGATGCGAACGGTCAGAATGCTTTCCATCTCCCTGCAAGACGATGGTGATATGCCACATCTCCTCAGAGGGAATGGCGCTGAGACTGTATCGCAGTCTAAAGCAGGTCCGAAAGAAATGCTAACATGGCAGTAACAGAAGAGAATTAAAAAAAGGTCCAAGCTCAGAGGCAGAGCACTTCACTGTACAGCAAGAGGTCCCTGGTGGAGTAGCATCACAGCCTAGAGGTTCACACAGCACTCTACAGTACCAGCGACCCGGGCCCAATCCCTGACACTGTCTGTAAGGAGCTTGTACGTTCTCCCCATGACCACGTGAGTTTCCTTCTGCTGCTCCAGTTTCCTCCCACAGTCCAAAGACGTACTGGTTGGTACTTGACTGTGCTAGGGCACGAAGGGCCTACTCTTCGCTATCTCAATAAATATATAAATAACCTTGGTAGCACCCAGGGGAAGGGAATGCGAAGGACATGATTTAAGGCAGAGATTGATAGATTCTTGATTGGCAAAGGGGTTAAAGGTTACAGGAAGAATAGGGTTGAGCTGGAAAATAAATCAGTCACAAGTCAATGGTGAAGCAGATTTGATGGGCTGAATGGCCTACTTCTGCTCCTACATCTATGTTTCAGGAGTCTGACAGCAGTGGGGGAGGTGGCAGGGTAGAGACACGTCTCTACCCAAGGAGGTGTAAGGTGCTCCTTCCCCCTGCCACCCTTGGGCAAGGCGTAGCACCTGCCTAGCCCCCGATCAGGGCCACGTGAAGCCATGGGATCAGGTGGTGGATGGTCGTACGAGCAGCCGGTGCAGATCACAAGTCCTGGTTATGTGACCACTGAAGCCAGGCAGATGATCTCTGAAGAGTATTGATAATGGCTGGGGTCACCTGTTTAGTAAAGACACTGCCCAGAAGAAGGCAATGGAAAACCATTAGTTTAGAGATACAGCACAGTAACAGGGCCTTCCAGCCCAACAAGCTCGCACCACCCAAATACACCCATGTGGCCAATCAACCTGCTAATCTGTACGTCTTTGGACGGTACGTCCGTATAGCTATACGTCTTTGGACCGTACGACCGTACGTCCAATCAACTTGCTGAACCCTACGTCTTTGGACTGTGGGAGGAAACTGGAGCACCTGGAGTAAATCCATGCAGACAGGTGGAAAATGTACAAATCCTTACAGTCAGCGGTGGGAATTGAAATGCAGCTCGCTCGCACTGTAAAGTGTTACACTACTGCTGTGCAGAAAGAGTGAGGGGAATTCGATCGGTAGAGTCAGACAGCACCTAGAGAAGCAGCTTCACATCTGCAGAAGGATGTAAAGTTGCAGGAAGTTTTAAACTCAGCCAACTCCACCATGGCCACTGCCCCCCCACCCCAGCATCCAGGACATTAAATGGCAATGCTTCAGAAAGGCAGCATCCATCATTAAGGACCCCCATCACCCAGGACATGCCCTCTTCTCACTGCTACCATCAGGGAGGAGGTACAGGAGCCTGAAGACACACACTCAAAGATTCAGGAACAACTTCTTTCCCTCTGCCATCCAATTTCTGAATGGACAACGAACTCATGTACACGACCTCATTTCATTTTTCCTCTCTTTTTGAACTATTTATTTAATTTAATTTTTATATATATCTTATTATAGTTTCTATTTGATGTATTGCAAAGTATTGTGGCAGATAAACAATGAATTTCACGACATATGCCAGTGATATTAAACCTGATTCTGATCTCCCACTGGTCACTGGGACTGTGCACCATCCGCTCACTGCCAATTCTCCTGACTCTGTGTCTCCCTACACAGACAGTGATGAAATATTTACTGCCGTTCCTGTATCTGCAGTGCTGTCTTGTCAGCTGACGCTGAGCTGGGACCTCAGCAGTCATCAATAAGCATTTGGGCTCTTCAGCGTGACCTTGCAAAGACTCATCGCTGCTGCCTCTCCGGGATATCAATCCATCACTCTACAACGGGCAGAGATGCCAAGGTCTCACTTTTCCGCCTCGTGTCACTCTGATTGACTCTTCCCCTACCCCAACCCCCACCCCCCCGAGGTCACACATCAGTCTGTGTGTCCCAGCAGGCGATGCCATGCTCGGAGAGGCTCTGGTCTCACGCCTATCTTCAGAATCCTGGGTGTTAATATATCATAGAACACAGAACACACAACATGTGGGGTACCACAGTAGCATTGCGGTTAGGACAACACTATAACAGCTCAGAGTGTCAGAGTTCTGCCTTCTCGTCATATTCTTTGATGCTCTGACCGATCAGGAAACAATCAATTTCTGCCTTAAATATACACACAGACTTGGCCTCCACTGCAGTCTGTAAGCGAGTTTATACAGCACGTTCCCCTGTGTGTGTGTGTGTGTGTGTGTGTGTGTGTGTGTGTGTGTGTATATGTGTCTGTGTCAAAGATCTCACTGTTAAAGGAGTGGACGTTGTCATCGAATTTCGATGGACAACTGAAGAAGTGTGTGCGTGTGTGCACGTGCGCGTATGCGTGGTGTGTGTGCGCGCGCGCGTGTGTGGTGTGTGTGCGTGTGGGGTGTGTGTGTGTGCGCGCGCACACGCGTGTGTGTGGGGTATGTGTGTGTGTGTGTGTGTGTGCGCGCGTGCGCGTATGTGTGGTGTGTGTGTGAAAGATCTCACCGTTAAAGGAGTGGACGTTGTCATCAAATTTCAATGGACAACCGAAGAATGTGTGTGTGTGCGTGTGTGTGTGTTTCCTCCAGGTGCTCTGGTTTCCTCCCACAGTCCAAAGACGTACTGGTGAGTAGGTTGATTGATCGTTGTAAATTGTCCCGTGATTAGGCTGGGGTTAAACCAGGGGTTGCTGGGCAGCACGGCTTGAAGGGCTGGAAGGCCTGTTTGGTGCTGTATCTCTAAATAAATTATACTTAAAAATGCAGCGGAGTACTGACCTTACGGTCTTATCAATAAGTACTGCCTGATAGTTGGTAACAGCTTCTCTTATGAGGCACACTATAACACAACCACATAACAGAGACAGATATATCTTGCCTGAATCCACATTTCATTGGAATATTTCTGCCCCACACCCAATTTGGTCGATGGAAATGATATAATTGTAGCAGTAATTCATAATCACAAGAGATTCTGCAGTTGCTGGAAATCCAGGGCAACACACACAAAATGCTGGAGGAACTCAGCAGGTCAGGCAGCATCCATGGAGAGGAATGAACAGGCGACATTTTGGGCTGAGACCCTTCTTCAAGCTAAAGTGTAGCAGTTTTTTCAACAACTGATTCCTCTTCAAAGACCACTTGGGAAAGGACATCCATCATGGATGCCCAAACTGATCAGGCACATGGGTACAACCTTGGGATTGAGTTACCTCGGGTACTCAGGAATCCATAAAACCATAAGACATAGGAGCAGGATTAGACCATTCAGATCATAGAGCCAGCTCTGCCAGCCGGTCATAGCTGACTTATTATTCCTCTCAGCCCCATTCTCCTCGCTTCTCCCTGTAACCTTTGACACCCTTATTAATCAAGAACCTATCAATCTCCGCTTTAAATATACCCAGTGGTTTGGCCTCCACAGTCATCTGTGGCAATGAATTCCATAGATACACCACCCTCTGGCTAAAGAAATTCCTCCTCATCTCTGTCCTGAAGGAGCGTACTTCTATTCTGAGGCCATGCGCTCTGATCCTGGACTCTCCCACTATAGGAAACACCTTCTCCACATTTACTCTATCTAGGCTTTTCAATATTCGATTAAGCTTCAATGACACGCCCCCTCATTCTTTTAAACTCTAATGAGTAAAGGCCTAGAGCCATCAAGCACTCTTTATATGTTACCCTTTCCATTCCCGGGGTTTTTAATCTGTGGATTACCCCAATTATTGTTGATATTCTCTTTCCATCTCAGTAGCTTGGTAAAGCAGCTAAGACATTCAGACAGTCTGACTTCTCCTTGCTTCCATCATGCAGAAGGTACAAAAGCCTGAAAGCACATACCACTGGGCTCAAATACAGCTTCTACCCCTCTGTTGTAGACTACTAAATGATCCCCTAGTATGATAAGATAAAATCTTGACCATACAATCTTAAACACAAGAGATTCTGCAGATGCTGGAAATCCAAAGGGGCACGCACAAAATGATCGAGGAATCCAGCAGATCAGGCAACACCTATGGAGGGAAATGAGTGGTTGACATTTTGGGCCCAGACCCTTAATCAGAACTGGAAAGGAAGAGAAAGGGAGGAACATCAGAATAAGAAGGTGAGGAAAGGCTATATATATATATATATATATATATACACACACACACGAGCATAAGAAATAGGAGCAGGAGTCGGCCATCTGGCCCGTCGAGCCTGCTCCACCATTCAATAAAATCATGGCTGATCTGGCCATGGACTCATCTGCACCTACCTGTCTTTTCCCCATAACCTTTAATTCTACATGGGGCACGTAGAAAAGATGAATGGTCTCATACTTTTCCACAGTGTAGAGTAGTCTGAGGCAGGGTAGGTTTAAGGTAAGAGGGAAAAGATTTAAAGAGGACCTGAGGGGAAACTTCTTTAATGAGAGGTTTCCTCCACCATTGACACTGCCTTCACCCGCATCTCCTCCATTTGCTGAACGTCCGCACTCACCCCATCTTACCATTGCCTTTACAGTGATAGTGTTTCTCTCGGCCTTACCTACCACCCCATGAGCCTCCGCATCCAACACACCATCCTCCACAAGCTCTGCCATCTCCAAAGCGATCCTACCACCAAACATATCTTCACCCTCCCCCCACACGCTCTCCACTTTCTGCAAGGATTGTTCTGTCTGTGATTCCCTTGTCCATTCGTCCCTCCCCACTAATCTCCCTGCCGGCTCTTATCCCTGCAAATGGCCGAACTGCCTATTCACCTCCTTCCTCACCTCTGTTCAAGGCCCAAAACAGCCCTTCCAGGTGGGGCAACACTTCACCTGCAAACTTGCTGGGTTGTCTATCATGTTTGGTGCTCCCGACCTGTTGTAAATTACGAGATTGATTCGTCAAGTACATCGGTCCACCCAACAAAAGTGGAACTTCCCAGTGGCCAAACGTTTTAATTCCAATTCGCACTCCCATTCCAACATGTTGGTCCATAGTCAAGATGAGGCCACCCTCAGGGCTGAGCAGCGACACCCCATAATCCATCTGAGTAGCCTCCAACCTGATGGCATGAATATCAATTTCTCCCCCTCTCTCTTCTTCTATGTTTCCCACTCTGGCCTCATACCTCTTCTCACCTCCCAATGAACTCCCCCTGGATCCCCTACTCCTTCCCTTTCTCCTATGGTCCATTCTCACTCTCCTATCAAATTCCTTCCTCTCCTGCCCTTTAACTACCCCCCCCCCCCCCGCCTGACTTCACCTATCACCTTCCCCTCCTCCAACCTTTTTATTTTGGAATCTTCCCTCTTCCTTTCTAGTCCTGAAGAAGGTTCTTGGTCCGAGATGTCGGCTGTTTATTCACTTCCATGGATGCTGCTTGACCGGCTGAGACCCTCTAGCATTTTGTGTGTGGCTTTAAACAGAGGATGGTGGGTGTGTGGAATGAGCTGCCAGAGGAAGTGGTAGCGGTGGGTACAATTCCCTTCACAGGTCATTTGGACTGGACACCATCTGTTCCAGCAGACTCAATCAGCATAACCAGAGACACCACACACCCTGGCCACTCCCTGTCTGACCCGCTGCCATCCAGCAAAAGGTTCAGGACACTAAAAGCCAGAACAAATAGACTGAGGAACCGCTTCTATCCCAGAGCTGTGGCCTCCATCACACCACTCGCACAGAACAATGACTGAAACTGTGAGCACACACAAGGACTTAAATACTCGCACTAACGGCACTTTGTGCATTACTGTGATATTCTGGTGCGGCTGCCACTTATTTTCTGCTACTTATCTATTTAATACTGTTTTTCTATTACTGTCTTGTTTTTATCTACCGCTTTATTTAATTGCCTGAGAGGAAGCCAAACAGAGTTTCATTGTACCAACGTATAATGGCAATAAAGATCATTCCATTCCATTCCATTCCATTCCATTCAATTCAATAGATAGTAAAGGTTTAGAGAGAGATGGGCCAAATGCAGACAAATGGTATGAGATTAGATGGGACATTTTGTTTGACATTGTCCAATTGGGCTTGTTTCTGTACTGTTTGAATCTGTGACTTTACTTGGAAATGGAATTGGAATCAAAACTAGAACATAGAACATAACAGCACTGTATAAACCCTTCAACCCTCAATGTTGTGCCAACCTTTTAACCTTCTCCAGGATCAATCTAACCCTTCCCTCCCACATTAACCCATGGTTAGTTTATTATTGTCACATGTGCTGAGATACAGTGAAAAGCTTGTCTTGCGTACTGTTCATACAGATCAGATCATTACACAGTGTATTGAGGTAGAACAAGGGTAAACAAGTCATTGTTATACACAATCATTGAAAGTGGGCATGCAGGTACAGCAGGCGGTGAAAAAGGCGAATGGTATACTGGCATTTATAGCGAGAGGATTCGAGTACAGGAGCAGGGAGGTACTACTGCAGTTGTACAAGGCCTTGGTGAGACCACACCTGGAGTATTGTGTGCAGTTTTGGTCCCCTAATCTGAGGAAAGACAATCTTGCCATAGAGGGAGTACAAAGAAGGTTCACCAGATTGATTCCTGGGACGGCAGGACTTTCATATGATGAAAGACTGGATCGGCTAGGCTTATACTCTCTGGAATTTAGAAGATTGAGGGGGGATCTTATTGAAACGTATAAAATCCTAAAGGGATTGGGCAGGCTAGATGCAGGAAGATTTTTCCAGGTGTTGGGGAAGTCCAGAACGAGGGGTCACAGTTTGAGGATAAAGGGGAAGCCTTTTAGGACCGAGATGAGGAAAAACTTCTTCACACAGAGAGTGGTGAATCTGTGGAATTCTCTGCCACAGGAAACAGTTGAGGCCAGTTCATTGGCTATATTTAAGAGGGAGTTAGATATGGCCCTTGTGGCTAAAGCGATCAGGGGGTATGGAGGGAAGGCAGGTACAGGGTTCTGAGTTGAATGATCAGCCATGATCATACTGAATGGCGGTGCAGGCTAGAAGGGCTGAATGGCCTACTCCCGCACCTATTTTCTATGTTTCTATGTTTTCTATGTAAACAATAACAGAATGCAGAATAGTGTTACAGTTATGGAGAAAGTGCAGTCAGGTAGACAATAAGGTGCAAGATCATGAAGGCAATTTTGAGGTCAAGAGTCAATTGGATTGTACTAGGTGTCCACCTGTTGGGCCTATATCTGGGGGGTGGAAGCTGTTCTTGACCCTGGTGGTATGTGCTTTCTAGATCTTGCACCTTCTACCTGATGAGAGGGGGGAGAAGAGAGAAGCGACTGGAGAAGTTTGGCACGGTAACATACTAGTTAGCGCAGTACTTTACATTGCCTGCTGTAAGATTGGGGTTCAATTTGAGCTGCTGTCTGCAAGGAGTTTGCACCTTCTCCCTGTGACCACATGGATTTCCTCTGGGTCCTCCGACTCCCTCCCACACAATGTCCAAAGCCGTACGGATTAGGGTTAGTGAGTTGCATGCAATGCCACGTTGGAGCCGGAAGCATGGCGCCAGTTGTTGGCTGCCCAACAACATCTCATTGACACAAAACAATGAACTTCGCTGTATGCTTTGACGTACCTGTGACAAGTAAAGCTAATCTTTAATCTTTGACTGTCCGGAGTGGGTAGGTTTTTGATTATGTTTGCTAATTTATTGAGGAGTGTAAACAGAGTCCATAGAACTTGCTCAACAAGGATGAGTGGATCCAAAGGATGTATTTCTGTGCTTTATAACTCTGATCCGATGTATCTCCTGCAATTCTACCAATTAATCGTTCCCTGGGTTTTTGACCCAGTTGTTAAGGAAAAGTACCTCTTCCTACAAGTCCATATAGGCCCCTCATGGTCCATGCATCTCCTGTCAGCTTGCCCTGCTCCAGAGAAAAGAACATAGACCATTTAACGTTACAGCACAGTACAGGCCCTTCAGCCCTCAATGTTGTGCCATCCCTTTAATCTATTCTAAGAACGATCTAATCCGTACATCCTATATCGCTCTCCATTTTTCTATCACCCACATGCTTATCTAAGATTCTCTTAAATGTTCCTAGTGTATCTGTCTCTAACACCACCCCTAGCAGGACATTCCATACACCCACCACTCTGTGTAAAAAACTTACCTCTGACATCCCCCCCTATACTTTCCTCTAATCACCTTAACATTATGCCCCCTCAAATTAGGCATTTCTGCCCTGGGAGACAACCTCTGACTGTCCACTCGATCTATGCCTCTTATCATCCTGTACATCTCTATCCAGTCACCTCCCATCCTCCTTTGCCTTGAAAAGAAAAGCCCTGGCTCACTCAGTCTATTCTCGTAAGACATGCTCTCTTGCCCAGGCAGCATCCCGGTCTTGGCCTGAAATGTCGACTGTACTTTTTTCCATAGATGCTGCCTGGTCTGCTGAGTTCCTCCAGCATTTTGTGTGTGTTGCTCGGATTTCCAGCACCTTGCAGATATTCTCATGTTTGTGATCCTGGTAAATCTCCTCTGCACCCCTCTAAAGCTTCCACATCTAAACACCAGGTGCGGTGTAACCAGGGTTTTATAGAGCTCCAATACTACCTTGAACTGTGGGCTAAAAGATCATTTCTTACAGCTGCAGTCCTGGCCAGTTCTGCACTTTGTCTCTATGCCGTCCCTCATCACCACTTTCCAGTAATGTGTTGGCCACATAGATAAACACTTAGGAAGCCTGCCAGTGAGTAACTTGAGCCCAAAGACAGTAAAATCCGGTTATTTTCAGATGCCCCCCCGGGACCTCCAGACAATCCAATCAATTCGGGTCTCAGTACTTCCACCCAGTAGCTAGAGGCAGCAGTGACTCTGGAGAGGGTGTGCGGATCAGGAATGAGACTAGGAATAGCAAGCTACGTGAATTCATACAGCAGTGAAACAGGTCATTCAGCCCAATGGGCCCATGCTGACCCAATTAGAGTCATACAGCAGTGAAATAGACCATTCGGCCCAACTGGCCTATGCTGACTAAATTAGAGTCATATAGCAGTGAAACAGACCATTCGGCCTAACTGGCCCATGCTGACCCAATTGAACCCACATCTACCACACCCACCGGCAGCTCGTTCCACACTCGCAACACCCTCTGAGTGAAGTAGTTCCCCTCATGTACCCTTTCACCCTTAACCCATGACCTCTAGTTATGCTCTATAGATTTAAACAAGGAACAAGCTGCCAGAAGAAGTGGTCAAGACTGGTATAATAATAGCATTTAAAAGGTACTTGGACAGGAAAAGTTTAGTGTGATATGTACCAAACACGAACAAATAGGACTAGCTTATTGCCACTTTGATCAGCATGGATGAGTTGGGCCGAAGGGCCTGTTTCTGTGCAGTATAACTCAAGAACTATAACTCTAAGAAGGGGAGGAGGCTCAAAGCATGCTGGCATGAACCAGATGGACTAAATGGCCTGGCCCTAAGCAGAATCCTCTGTGGGATAAGGTCATGAAGAGATCTTTTGGCATATTGTCTTTCATAAATCAGAATATTGAGTGCAGAAGGTGGGATGCTATGTTGAAGTTATGTAAGATCATTTGGAGTACTGTGTGCAGTTCTGATCATCCACCTACAGGAAAGATATCAATAAAATTCAAAGAGTGCAAAGAAAATTTACAAGTTCGTTGCTGGGACTTGAGGGCCTGAGTTATGGGAAAGATTGTATTGATTAGGACTTTATTTCCTACAGCGTAGGAGGATAATAATGGAAGATTTGATAGAGGTATACAAAATTATAAGGGCATAAGTAGGGTAAGTGCAAGTAGGCTTTTTCCACTGAAGTTGGGTGAGACTACAACTAGACGTCATGGGCTAAGGGTGGAAGGTGAAATATTTAAGGAGAACATGAGGGGAAACTTCTTAACTCGGAGTGTGGAACGAGCTGCCAATGGAGGTGGTGAGTGCAGGTTTTATTTCAACACTTAAGAGAAATTTGGATATGTACATAGATGGAAGGGGTATGGAGGGTTATGGTCCTTGTAAATTTTCTCTGCACTTTTTCCAACACTATTGATATCTTTTCTGTAAGTAGGTGATGAGAACTCCACACAATACTCCAAGTTAGGCCTGACCAATGTCTTATACAACTTCAACATAACATCCCAAATCCGGTACTCAATACTTGGATGTTCTTGACGGGGGCAGCATAATTAATATAGTACAGCTAGATGGGCCGAAGGGCCTATTCCCTGTGCTGTAGTGCTAGATGACACTGTGAGTCACTCTACTGCATTCTGTCGAGCATGGGCTATGGAAAGAGATCTGATCTCCCAGCACCAAGTTGAGAATCAGTGCTAGATGTTCCACCGTGAGTCTGACACACTGACAATAATAAAAGTGAAGATGACTGGAGCTGGGGTGAAAAATGACACTGCCTGCACCTTGTAATTGCTTTTGGCACTCCCAGAGTCTTGGGGTTTGGATTAGGTGCTGGGACGGAGTGGATGATTGCTGATCCCTGCTGTAGAACAGACTGATGTATAACTGTCAGTAGATCAGCGATCATTAATGACAGTCTTAACTGCTGATAGCTTTTGGTCCTTGCCAAAGACAGCCAGCTCATTTTAACTCAATTTGCTGGCCTCCCAGAGTCAAGTATTCTATAAGACAATGAGACATAGGAACCAAATTAGGCCATTCAGCCCATCAAATCTGCTCCACCATTTCATCATGGCTGATTTATAATCACTCTCAACCCCGTTCTCCTGCCCTCTCCACATAATCTTTGATGCCTTGACTAACCAAGAACCTATTAACCTATGCTTTAAGTATACCCAATGACCTGGACTTCACAGTCGTCTGTGATAATGAATTCCACAGATTCATTACCCTCTGGCTAAAGAAATTCCTCCTCAACTTTGATCTAAATGTACGTCCCTCTATTCTGAGGCTGTGCCCACTAGTCCTAGACTCACTCCCTATAGGAAACATCCTCTCCACATCCACTCTCTCTAGGCTTTTCAATATTTGACAGGTTTCAATAAGATCTCCCCACCATTCTTCTAATCTCCAGTGAATATAGATCCAGAGCCATTAAAAATGCTCCTCCTACATTAACCCTTTCATTCCCAGAATCATTCTCAAGAAGATCCTCTGGGCCCTCTCCAATGCCAGCAAACCCTTTCTCAGATAAGGGCATAACATTGCTCACAATGCTCCGGACAGTCTGACTATTGCCTTATAAAGCCTCAGAATTTAATCCTTGCTCTTCTATCCTTAGTCTTCTCGAAATGAATGCTAACATTGCACTTGCCTGCCTTCCTTACCACTGACTCAACCTGAACCTCATTCTCTCACATTGCCACTGAACACAGAAACACAAATAGGAGCAGAATTAGGCCATTTGGCCCATTGAGTCTGCTCTACCATTCAATCATGGCTGGTCCTTCTATTCCCCTCCCCAGCCTTCTCCCTGTAACCTTTGATGCCGTATCCAATCAAGAGCCTGTCGATCTCTATCTTAAATACACCCAGTGACCTGGCCTCCACAGCTGCCTGTGGTTAAAAAAATAATCCCACAAATTCACCACCCTCTGGCTAAAGAAATTTCTCCACATCTCTGTTTTAAATGGATTTCCCTCTATTCTGAGGCTGCACCCCCTTGTCCTAGACTCCCCCACCATGGGAAATATCCTTTCCACATCCACTCTATCTAGGTCTTTCAAAATTCGAAAGGTTTCAATGAGACCCCACCTCATCCTAATTTCCAGTGAGTACAGACCCAGAGCTATCAAACATTCCTCATATGATAACCGTTTCATTTCCGGAATCATCCTTGTGAACCTCCTCTGAACCCTTTCCAATGTCAGCACATCCCTTCTTAGAGGAGGAGCCCAAAACTGTTCACAATACTCAAGGTGAGGCCTCACCAGTGACTTATAAAGCCTTAGCATCACATCCCTGTTCTTGTCTTCTAGACCTCTTGAAATGAATGCCAACATGGCATTTGCCTTCCTCACCACCAACTCAACCTGAAAATTAACCTTATCCTGATCTATGCTGGCTTATCTCTACACAACAGCGTAGTGCTTAGCGCAGTCACTCTTGACAATGGCAAGTGATCAGTGATCAGGATTCAATTCCTGCTGCTGTCTGTAAGGAGTTTGACCGTTCACCCTGTGACTGTGTGGATTTCCTTTGGCTGCGCCAGTTACCTCCTACATGAGGGTTAGTGTCAGTGAGTTGTGGATATACAATATTGGTGCCGAAGTGTGGTGGCACTTGTGGGCTGCTTCCATCTGATTTGATGTGCTGCAAATGACACATTTAGCTTGATGTTTTGATGTTGGTGGGGATAATAAATCAGCCATGATAGAATGTAGAGTCAACAGGCTCGATGGCCTAAGTGGCCTATTTTCTGTTCCTGCATCTTATGGTGGGTGGTGAGGTGGAGGTACGTCTCTACTGAAGGAGGTGTAAGGTACTCCTCCCCCCCACTAGCCTGTAGGTCACCTTTGGGCAAGGGGTAGCGCCTGCTTAGCCCCCCGATCAGGGTCACATGAATCCATGGGAGCAGGTGGCGGATAGTCGTATGAGCAGCTGGTGCATATCACAAGTCTTGGTTATGCGACCACTGACACCAGGCAGACAATCTCTGGAGAGTATTGATAATGGCTGGGGTCACCCGTCTTGTAAAGACACTGCCCAGAAGAAGGTAGTGGCAAACTACTTCTGAAGAAAAATTTGCCACGAATGGTCATGGAAAGACTCTAATCGTCCATGTCATACAACATGGCACATAATGATGATGATGGTGATGTCTTTTAGCTTTATGATGTACCTGTGACAAATAAATCTAATCTTTAAAAAAAAAATGTCAGAAGTTCACCATCACCCTTGGCTCCTCAATCCTCAAAGAACATAGACCAGTACAGCACAGAATGTGCAGAACGTGATACCAATTTAAATTAATCCAATTTGCCAGCACATGATTCATAACCCATCATTCCCCGTCTGCTCATGTGTCTAACAACCTCTTAAACATTGCTATCACATCTGCTTCCACCACCATTCCAGGCACCCACCTCTCTCTGTGTGAAAAAACTTGCCCCACACATCTCCTTTAAATGTTTCCCCTCTCATCGTAAAGCAGTACTTACTTAACTTACTGCCCATTACGTGCTGGCGTTTTGGGCAGCAATGAAGGTCCTCCATCTCTGGCGATGTTCAGGGCTTTCTTCATCACGTCAATAACTTCCTCTCGGTTCTCACTACTGTCATCGATGGCCACTCAGGAATACCGTTATGCTCAGATGTAGAAGGAATCTTCATTGCTGTTCTCATAACTACGTAAACACGAGGAACTCTGCAGATGCTGGAAACTCAAGCAACACACATCAAAGTTGCTGGTGAACGCAGCAGGCCAGGCAGCATCTGTAGGAAGAGGTACAGTCGACGTTTTGGGCTGAGACCTTCGTCAGGACTAACTGAACCTCTTCCTGACGAAGGTCTCGGCCCGAAACGTGGACTGTACCTCTTCCTAGAGATGCTTCCAGGCCTGCTGCGTTCACCAGCAACTTTGATGTGTGTTCTCATAACAATTTTGTTTTACCAGTCAGGGTTGTTAGCCCTGAGATGAACCCCCAAACCTGGAGAACCAGTGGACCACTCTTAGTTTGTCCTCTACCGTTTAATCTGTTTGGCATGGGTGACCCTATCAAGAGCCAAAGCATAAAGCCCTGACTCCAGCCAGCATAGCCCTTTGGGTTATTGAGGTATGAAAGCCTCCAAACCCACGACAAGGTTGTGGTCCCCTTGGAGGGCCTTAAAGCTGTTCTTGCCATTGATGCAGACTTGCACCATCAATAGTAGGGCACTGAGGAGAATGGTGGAACAGAAAGATTTGGAAATACAGATCCATAATTCCTTGAAAATGACATTGCAGGTGGAGAAGGTCATAAAGAGAGCTTTTGGCACATTGGCATTCATAAATCAGAGTATTGGGACGTTATGTTGAAGTTGTATAAGACGTTGGGGAGGCCAAATTTGGAGTATTGTGTCCAGCTCTGGTCACCTAACTATAGTAAAGATATCAATAAGATTGAAAGAGTACAGAGAAAATTTACAAGGATGTTGCTGGGACCAGAGGACCTGCTCTACTTCCACCAGAGGTTAAAAAAAATCTGCCTGTCTCTGCCTCTCAGATCTTAAAACTGTGAGGTAGCACAGTAGCATATCATTTAGTGCAATGCTACCACAGTTCCAGCGACCTGGGTTCAATTGTGCTTGGGTTTCCTCCAGATACTCTGGTTTCCTCCCACATTCCAAAGACGTACTGGTTAGTAGGCTAATAGATCACATGCATGTATTTATTGATTTATTGAGCTATAGTGCAGAGTAGGCATTTCCAGCCCCTTGAGTCAATTCACAAGGCAATTTACAATGTCCAATTAACCTACCAACCAGTACGTCTTTGGACTGTGGGAGGAAACCAGAGCACCCGGAGGAAACACAGGCAGTCACAGGGAGAACGTACAAACTCTTGCAAGCTGCAGCAGGAATCGAACAAGAGTCACTGGTACTGTAAGGCATGGTGCTAACCACCACGCTACCTTCCTTCCCCACAATAACTCGGTGGCATGGACTCAAAGGGTCAGAGGGCTGTATCTCCGAACTAAACTATCACTTCACCCCTCAGCCTCTGTCATCCATAGAAAACAATTCAAGTTTGTCCAGCCTCTCCAGGAGGCTTTCCCTTGTACTACCTCTATGCATTGATGTGATGAAATGATCTGTATGGATGGCATGCAAGTCCAAATTTTTCACTAGACCTTGGTAAGGCTGGAGTCGACTATGGATGATGTGCCCTACCAGTCTGCGTGATACACAGGCCAGGTCCGTACGATACGGAGAGCAAGCTGTTGCCCATGCAGCAGGCTCCCCATCTCCACGCAACTGATGAATCCAAAGGAACCGCAGAGACCGATGCAATTTGGCACCAGTAGTGTCGCAGGAGTTGCCAGTCAACATTGAACTCAATCTAGGACTACCTCAGGGACTCCAGCTCCAGATTTTTCCCTCAGGGTTAACTCCTGAAGCCTTCCCCATGAGTGGGTATAGCTGCATGGCAGCAGAGGTTTGAGATCAGAGTTTTTGATGAGCTGCTGACCGTGGCTGATGAGCCCCATCTGCCCAAAGTGACTGGTTTTAAAACACTGGTAACCCATCTTTGCCCCTTCTCTTGTAGAAACAGTTTCCCTGGGCTTGGTAGCTAAGCCACACATGAAGGCCAGGAGCTGGACTTGGTTGTCAGAGGCCATTTGAGGTGCACGCCATTGGGAGCATTTAATAGGTAGTGGGAGCTTATCTCCACCACCCCTCACACCTCCCCCACAGCTATGACAACTTCAGGACCTCGGTACCTGTGACAATAATAAATCAATTTACCAAGTTATCTTACAGAGCACTTAGGAATTTATCAAAAGGTGAGCTGACCTTACGGAGAACTATGATGTTAACATAAAGCATATTGGGATAGCCCAGTGTGTTTACCATGGTAAGGTACAAGGTTTTACGATGGAAGTGGAGATCTTAATGCATACTTTACAACATTGTTAACATCGTCTCACAGTGCATTTAGCATATGGCTTATACAATCCAGACAGACATGTTATTGTATGGTTACTATGTCACTGAAGACAACAGAGATGCCATAAACACAGGAGATTCTGCCGATGCTAGAAATCGAGAGCAACACACACAGACAGCTGGGGAAACTCAGCAGGCCAGGCAGCAGCCATGGAGGGGAATAAACAGTCAACGTTTCGGGCCGAGATCTTCACCAGCGCTGCAGAAGAAGCCAGAATGAGAAGGTGGGAGGAAGTACAAGGTAAAAAGTGATAAGCGAAGCCAGGTGGGTGGGGGAGGGGAGATGAAGTAAGAAGCTGGGAGGTGATAGGTTGAAATGGTAAAAGGCTGAAGAAGAAGGAATCTGATAGGAGAGGAGAAAAGGAAGGAGGATGGGAACCAGGGGGAGGTGATAGTCGAGTGAGGGTAAGAAAAGGGCCAAAGTGAAGAAGAGGGACGGGCGAGAGGTAAAGATTACTGGAAGGTGAAGAAATCGATGCCCATGCTATCATGTTGGAGATGTTTATTTAATAAAGGAGATACAGTGTGGAATAGGCTCCTCTGGCCCTTTCAGCTACACTGCCCAGCAACTCCAGCCTAATCACGGGACAATTTACAATGACCAATTAACCAACCAACCGGTACATCTTTGTACTGTGGGAGGAATCCGGAGCACCCGGAAGAATGCGGTCACAGGAAGAACGTACAAACTCCTTAGAGGCAGTAATCAGAACTGAACCCGGGTCGCTGGTACTGTGCCAAGCACGACACGACCGTGCCACCTGTCAACATTCACAGCCTCCCATTTCCTTTCCAGTCCTGACAAAGGGTCCCGTCCCTCCAGCATTCCGTGTGTGCTGCTCTTACACTTTTGGTTACTGTATAGCCCACAAACCAATGGTTCTTAATGTTCCTAACACAGACTGAACTGGTGAAACTGAAGGAGGACATTAACAGAACACAAGAGAAATCATACTGTTATTTCAATTAAGACAAGGCAAATGAAGATTGCTCAAAATGCTTACATTGTTAAGCTGAGCAGGTGGAGGTTGTGCACTCAATGGATTCATTAGTAGGTATCTCCTGTACCTAATAAAGTGGCCACTGAGTGCATGATCGTGGTCTTCTTTCGCTGTAGCCCGTCCTCTTCAACGTTCAACATGTTGCGTGTTCAGAGATGCTCTTCTGCACACCACTGTTGTAACGCATGGTTATTTGAGTTACTGTCACCTTCCTGTCAGCCTGAACCAGTCTGGCCATTCTCCTCTGAACAAGGCATTTTTAACCACAGAATGGACTCTCACTGGATTTTTTTTTGTTTTTCACGCCATTTTCTGTAAACTCTAGAGACCGTTGTGCAGGAAAATCCCAGGAGATCAGCAGTTCCTGATTTACTCAAACCACCCCATCTGGCACCAACAATCATTCCATGGTCAAAGTCACTTTAGATCACATTTCTTCCCCCGTTCTGATGTTTGGTCTGAGCAACAACTGAACCTCTTCACAGTGTCTGTATGCTTTTATGCGTTGAGTTGCTGCCACATGATTAGCTGATTAGATATTTACATTAATGAGCAGGCGTGCAGGTGTACCTAATAAAGACCAACGAGTGTAGATCCAAGTACAAGACAAACAATGGCTCAGTGCCATTGACAGTACATTATTGTTTTTAATATTTTTGTTTTTCTGCTATCATTCTGCTCTATATGCAGTGTGCTGTGTTTTCCATCTTGACCTACGAGGAAGGTTGTTTCCTTTCGCTGTGTTCCTGTGTATGGTTGAATGACAATTAAACTTGAACTTGAGGTTCTAACTTAGCACAAGCATAACGTTCGTTGGAGCCATCCTGATGCAACGTTCCTCGGAAGCCGTGCTGTGTGTGGGCGGTGGAGTGCTCGCTGGAGTTTATCAGAATGAGGGAGAATCTCATTAAGACCAACCAAATACACTATTGAAAAGCTTAGATGGAGTGGATGTGGAGGGGATGTTTCCTATAGTGGGGCGACTATGTCCATTGGGCATAACCTCAAAATAGAGGGACGTCCGTTTAGAACAGAGATGAGGAGGAATTTCTTTAGCCAGAGAGTGATGAATCTGGGGAATTCATTGCCACAAACGGCTGTGGAGGACAATTCCTTGAGTGTATTTAAAGCGGATGTTGAGTGGTTCTAGATTAGATCAAAGATTACGGGGAGAAGGCAGGAGAATCGGGAAGATAAATCAGCCACGAGCGACTGCGGAGCACACAGGACGGGCCGAATGGCCTAATCCTGCTCCTGCGTCTCATGGTATTATGGCTAGGACAAGGGAAGGCGAGGCTAGATCACAGCTGAAACACTAGCCACCCCAGGTTCGTGTTCGCCCTCGTACCGGTATTCGTATCCCTCCATCTGGTCGCGGCACGCCTCGCGGAAGTTGCTGGCCCACCGCTTGATGCCCCTCCTGTTGAGGTAGAGGACCATGAGGAAGGTGGCTCCGATAAGAGCCAAGACGATCCCCAGGAAGACGTACGAGGCGGCGTCAGTCTCTGGGCACTGGAGGTCCTCGGCAGCCAACCGCTGCAGGAGGATCCCGTTCATGGACTCCGGGTGGGCGCAGGTCAACTTCTGCGCGTCCCCAACTTGCGATGTGTTGTCCAACCAGTGGTACATGGCCCGTAGCCCACAGTCGCACCGCAGTGGGTTGGAGGACAGATAAACTTTCACAATAGCCTGTTCTTCCAGGCGGGTAATGGCCCCTTCCCCGACTCCAGGCAATTGGTTGCCCCGCAGGTCTAACATCTCCCACTTGGTGTCGGTGGGCAGGTCGTCTGGGAGGTCGCCCAGGTGGTTCCTCGCCAGGTGCAGGTGGGTGAGGTTGGGGAGGTATCCGGGGTCCAACGCCGGCCAAAGTTGCCGGCCGGGCAGGTTCCGGAGGGCGCGGTTCATGCCCAGAGTCTCCAGGCGGAAGAGTCCCAGGAAAGCGTCGCGGGCGATGGAGCCCAGCGCATTCTCGCTGAGGTTCAGTGTCTTTAGATTGGGTAAGCCTTGGAAGGCGGAGGGCGCAATAGTCTGGATCCCGTTGCCCCGGAGGTCGAGGGTGTCGAGGAGGGCCAGCGCCGAGCCATTCCCCGCCACCGCCGATCCTCCCAGAACCGGGATGCTGTTCCCGGTCACTGCCAGTCTCTGGGTGCGTGGCGGGATCTCCCGTGGGATGCAGGTTAAGTTGGCGTCTCGGCACTCCACCTGCCACTCGTCTGGGCACCGGCACGCCAGGGGGCACGGGGAGACTCCGGAGAAGAAGGGCACCGCTGCGGCCAGGAGGGCGAGGAGAGGCGGGTGGTACGACCTCCGGGATCCGAGCTCAGCATCTCGTGGGTCACACATCCTCCAGAGGTTTCGGGATAGGGGGTGGTGGATGACAGCAAGCCCTCCCCCCTGCACACACAGCGGAAACACCGCCCTTCGTGCAGCCTAACCCTCTCCAACTGCAGCCAGAGTCCTAACTTTAGAGCTGCTCAGCTGTCTGGCCGACCCATTTACCCCCCTCTCTCTTCACGGCCGGTGCGGAGAAACTCTCCCCCACCCCTCCTCTCACCTCACGCCCGCAGTTCCACGGGGGACCCGGGCAGAGATTCCCACAAGTTCTGGCCCTCCGAGCGCTTTCTGCTTGCGAGCTCCCCAGCGCCGATGCTGCGAGTGATCTGATGCTGGCTGTGGCCGAGTACTCAGCTGTTCCCTGCAAATCCGAGAGTATTCCGTTTCGCTTTCTATCGATTCACAATTCTCCCGACGCAGATCGTAAGAGATCCATCACACACACACGTCTGCCGGAGCGCTGATTCAGATTAATTTATGTACATCGGAACCTACAGTGAAATTCTGTATGCCTGCGAGACACAATTGCCTACAGAATCTCCCTCTTTCTACCTTGTTATCCTGGCGTTTCCCCCCTTCCTTTCCAGTCCTAATGAAGGGTCTCCGTCGGCCCGAAACGTCAACTGTTAATTCATTTCCATAGATGTTGCCCCGACCCGTTGAGTTCCTTCCAGCACCGTGTGTGTGAATTAGCCGGGGGCGATGGATCTGTGGGGTTCTGTAGCATAGACGGCCGTGGGGAACAAGTCAGTCAGTGGCCGCTTCATTAGGAACAGGGCTGTAACCCGCTGACGTGTTCTGCTCTTCTGCTGCTGTTAACTGGAACTGGACTCTCTGACGGTGCTGTCTGAAAAGAGGATGCTGTCTAAGTTGCATGCCATCTTGGACAATGTCTCCCATCCACTACATAATGTACTGGTTGGGCACAGGAGTACATTCAGCCAGAGACTCATTCCACCGAGATGCAACACAGAGCGTCATAGGAAGTCATTCCTGCCTGTGGCCATCAAACTTTACAACTCCTCCCTTGGAGGGTCAGACACCCTGAGTCAATAGGCCGGTCCTGGATTTATCTCCTGGCATAATTTACATATTACTATTTAATTATTTATGGTTTTATTACTATTTAATTATTTATGGTGCAACTGTAACGAAAACCAATTTCCCCCGGGATCAATAAAGTATGACTATGACTGTTAACCATCTGCTTCAAGGTTCAACATGTTCAGAGACGCTCTTCTGCACACCACCGTTGTAGCACATGGTTACTTGAGTTACTGTCACCACCCTGTCAGCTTGAACCAGTCCGGCTATTCTCCTCTGACCTCTCTCATTAACAGAACTACCGCTCACCTGAGATGTTCTTGGTGTTTTTTGTGCACCATTCTCTGTAAACTCTGGAGAAGATTGTGCGTGAAAATCATCTGACAGAAGACTATAAGATAATCGACCATTTGGCCCTTCTAGTCTGCTCCACCATTCCATCATGACTGAGTTATTATCCCTCTCAATCGCATTCTCCTGCCTTTTCCCCATAATCTCTGTTGCCTTGACTATGCAGGAATCTACCAACCTCTGCTTTAAATATACCTAATAACTCGGCCTCCACAAATTCATCAACACATACAAAATACTGGAGGAACTCAGCAGGCCAGGCAACATCTGTGGAAAAGAGAGAACAGTCAACGTTTTGGACTGAGACCCCTCATCAGGTTTGGAAAAAAAAGAACAGAAGTCAGAGTAAGAAGGTGGGGGGAGGGGAGGAAGAAGTACAAGATGAAACTGGGAGAGGGGGAGGGAGTGATGTAAAGAGCTGGGAAGTTGATTAGTGAAAGAAATACAGGGCTGAAGGAGGGGGAATCTGATAGGGGAGGACAGAAGGCCATGGGAGAAAGGGAAGGAGGAGGAGCACCAGGGGGAGGTGATGAGCAAATATGGAGATAAGGTGAGAGTGTCATGGTCCAGTCTGTGAAGTCCGCATTCCGGTTCACAGTCCAGTCCATCGACCCTTGCTCCAGGTTTTCCTGTCTACCCTGTTTCTGTTCCTGTTGAGCACTAATTGAGGCAGCTGATGCTCGTTGGGGCTGGCTGCATAAATACCTTCAGAGACCAGGGCGTAGCTGCTGGATTGTTCTTGTCCTTACTCCTTGTATCCCTTCCTCTGCCTTCTGTTTCCTCGCCTGAAGCCTTGCCTTGTCTTGTCGGTAACTCTCGCCTGGCCTGAAGTTCTTGTCTCGCCTTGCATTGCTGAAGCCTTGCCCTGTCTTGCTGGTAACTCTCGCCTCGTCTCGCCTGAAGTCTTGTCTTGGAGCCACCCTGAACCTAGCTCCTTTCCTGTTACTTGCCTCTGTCAGGTAAGCCAGGCCAGATTGCCGTTACCCTGCAGTGGGCCCTGTCCCTTCCTGTCCCTTGCCTCCGTCGGGTAAGCCAGGCCAGATTGCCGTTACCCTGCGGTGGGTCCTGTCCCTTCCTGTCCCTTGCCTCCGTCGGGTGGAGATCCACACCCTGCCCAGGAGGAGCTTCAAGACCCTAAGCCTCAAGCCTCTGGTCTCCAGCCTCGCCTCAAGTCTCTGGTCTCCAGCCTCACCTCAAGTCTCTGGTCTCAAGCCTCGCCTCAGGTCTCTGGTCTTAAGCCTCACCTCAGGTCTCTGGTCTCAAGCCTCACCTCAAGTCTCTGGTCTCCAGCTTTGCCTCAAGTTTGAAGACTCCAGCCTCGTCCTGCCTGCCAGCCAAGTCACGTCCTTGCCTAGTTCTGGGGTCCGAGCCAGAGGCAAGACCCAGGTTCTGGGTCCTTGTCCAGTCTCTGGCTCGGAGTCCAAGCCTGGGCTCCTAGCTCTCTTGTCCAGTCCCGTTCCAGGTTCCCGGTTTCCGTGTCCATATCCTTGCCGTCACCCTGTATCCTAGTCCTGTCCCTAGTACTTCAGTGTCTGTGTCTTGCACTTGGGTCCGTTCCCAGCCACCTCCTTATGACAGAGAGAGAGAAACAGGAATGGAAAATGGTGAAGGTGAAGGAGAAGGGTTCGGGCAATTCCCAGAAGGAGAAATCAATGTTCATGCCATCAGGTTGGAGGCTACCCAGACAGAATATAAGGAGTTGCTCCTCCAAACTGAGAGTGGCCTGATCGTGGCAGTAGAGGAGGCCGTGGACTGTCATGTTGGAATGGGAATGGCAAGTAGAATTAAAATTGGTGGCCAGCAGGGGATCCCACTTTGTGTTGTGGGTGGAGCATAGGTGCTCGGCGAAACGATCTCCCAATCCATGTTGGGTCTCACCGATATTTAGGAAGCCAAAGTGGGACCACTAATTACAGTAGATGGCCCCCAACAGACTCACCTGGAAGGTCTGTTTGGGGGCCTGAGTGGTAGTGAGGGAGGAGGTGTAGGGGCAGGAGTGGGGATGGTGAAGGAGAGGGGGCAATTACCAGAAGTTCAAGAAATCAATGTTCATGCTATCAGGTTGGAGTTTACCCAGATGTTTCCGGCCCTCCCCCCCCACTCCCCACCCCCCACACACACACTTTCTGCAGAGATCGCTCCCTATGCAATTCCCTTGTCCACTCATCCTTCCCTGCCGACCTCCTTCCTGGTACTTATCCCTGAAGCGGAGCAAGTGCCACAACTACCCCTCCACCTCCTCCCTCACTATTATTCAGGACCCCAAACAGTTCCTCCCGTTCTATTTCCCATTCTGAAATGTCAGTCCATGGCCTCCTCTACTGCCATGCTGGGGCATCACTCAGGCTGAAGGAGCAGCAACTTATATTCCATGTCTAACCTCCAAAAAGTTCAAAAAAGGTTCAAAGGTTCATTTATTATCAAAGCACGTATCCACAAGACAGAAAGATCACAAAATTCTTTCAGAGAAAAACATCAACCCTCCCCTCCCACCCCACACAATAAAAGAACAGCATAAACATCAATTTCTCAAACTTCTGGTCATTTCTCCAGCCCATCCCGCCTTCACCATTCCCTATTTGTATTTGTGATCAGCAGCACTGGGGCTCCACAGGGGACTGTCTTTTCTCCCTTTCTCTTCACCATTTACACCTCCGACTTCAACTACTGCACAGAGTCTTGTCATCTTCAGAAGTTTTCTGATGACTCTGCCATAGTTGGATGCATCAGCAAGGGAGATGAGGCTGAGTACAGGGCTACGGTAGGAAACTTTGTCACATGGTGTGAGCAGAATTATCTGCAGCTTAATGTGAAAAAGACTAAGGAGCTGGTGGTAGACCTGAGGAGAGCTAAGGTACCGGTGACCCCTGTTTCCATCCAGGGGGTCAGTGTGGACATGGTGAAGGATTACAAGTACCTGGGGATACGAATTGACAATAAACTGGACTGGTCAAAGAACACTGAGGCTGTCTACAAGAAGGGTCAGAGCCATCTCTATTTCCTGAGGAGACTGAGGTCCTTTAACATCTGCTGGACAATGCTGAGGATGTTCTACGAGTCTGTGGTGGCCAGTGCTATCATGTTTGCTGTTGTGTGCTGGGGCAGCAGGCTGAGGGCGGCAAACACCAACAGAATCAACAAACTCATTCGTAAGGCCAGTGATGTTGTGGGGATGGAACTGGACTCTCTGACTGTGGTGTCTGAAAAGAGGATGCTGTCCAAGTTGCATGCCATCTTGGACAATGTCTCCCATCCACTACATAATGTACTAGGTGGGCACAGGAGTACATTCAGCCAGAGACTCATTCCACCGAGATGCAGCACAGAGCGTCATTGGAGGTCATTCCTGCCTGTGGCCATCAAACTTTACAACTCCTCCCTTGGAGGGTCAGACACCCTGAGCCGATAGGCTGGTCCTAGACTTATTTCATAATTTACATATTACTATTTAACTGTTTATGGTTTTATTACTATTTATTATTTATGGTGCAACTGTAACGAAAACCAATTTCCCCTGGATCAATAAAGTATGACTATGACTATGACTATTTCCTTCTTTCATCTTATCTCCTTACCTGCCCATCACCTCCCTCTGGTTCTCCTCACCTTTTTCTTTCTTCCACAGCCTTCTGTCCTCTCCTATCACATATCCCCTTCTCAAGCAAGCGCGTGTAAATCGGACCATGAGGCAGCGGGAATGTTTAAAAGAGAGAAGATTAACGGAGCGGGTAACGTTGTAGTGGGCGACGGAGTTAACGGCGATAGAGTAGGAAGACTTTGGCTCCTGAGGCTTCAGCGAGCAGAGGCTGAGGAAGAGCTTCACTCCAAGTGAAGTAAGGCCGGATAAGTTCCTTTAATAAATTTAGTTACCTTAAGAGTAGGTAATGGAGACAGCAGTTAGGTCAGTTGAGTGCTCTGTCTGCAGAATGTGGGAAGTCAGGGACAGCACAATTGTCCCTGATGACTACACCTGTAAAAGGTGCATCCAGCTGCAGCTCCTGACAAACCGAGTTAGGGAACTGGAGCTGGAGCTGGATGAACTTCGGATCATTCGGGAGGCAGAGGCAGAAATAAACAGGAGTTTCAGGGAGATAGTCACCCCTAAGAGTCAGGAGATAGGTAGCTGGGTGGCTGTCAGGAGAGGGAAGGGGAATAGACAGAAAGAGCAGAGCACCCCTGTGGCCGTTCCCACCAATAATAAGTACATCGTTTTGGATACTGTTGATGGGGATGACCTACCAGGGACAAGTTGCAGTGGTTGCGTCTCTGTCACCGAGATGGGACCCTCAGCTCAGGGGGAAGGAGGGAAAAGAGGAGAGCAGTTGTGACAGGGGATTCAATAGTTAGGGGGACAGATAGGAGGTTCTGTGGGAGACATCGAGAATCCTGGATGGTCTGTTGCCTCCCTGGTGCCAAGGTCCGTGATATCTCGGATCAAGTTCTCGGTATCCTCAAGAGGGAGGGTGAGCAGCCAGATGTCATGGTCCATGTAAGGACCAATGACGTGGGTAGGGAGAGTGAGGAGGTTCTGAAAGGTGAGCTTAGGGAGTTAGGTGCCAAGTTAAAGGATGGGACCTCCAGGATAGCAATCTCAGGATTGCTACCAGTGCCACGTGCAGGTGGGCACAGTACAGTACAGTATTCCAAGTAAGGAGATAGCAGATATTTATCGTAAGCACAAGGTTGTGATTGTGGGAGATTTTAATTTTCCACACATAGTCTGGGAAGCCCATTCTGTGAAAGGGCTGGATGGTTTGGAGTTTGTAAAATGTGTGCAGGGTAGTTTTTTGCAGCAATACATAGAGGTACCAACTAGAGAAGGGGCAGTGTTGGATCTCCTGTTAGGGAATGAGATAGGTCTGGTGACGGAGGTTTGTGTTGGGGAGCACTTCAGGTCCAGTGATCACAATGCCATTAGTTTCAATGTGGTTCTGGAGAAGGATAAGTCTGGACCCAGGGTTGAGGTTTTTGATTGGAGAAAGGCTAACTTTGAGGAGATGCGAAGGGATTTGGGTGGAGTGGATTGGGACAATTTGTTTTATGGGAAGAATGTAATAGAGAAATGAAGGTCATTTAGAGGTGAAATTTTGAGGGTACAGAATCTTTATGTTCCTGTTAAGTTGAAAGGAAAGGTTAAAAGTTTGAGACGGCCATGGTTTTCAAGGGATATTGAAAAATTGGTTCGGAAAAAGAGAGATATCTACAATAAATATAGGCAGCAGGAATAAATGAGGTGCTCGAGGAATATAAAGAATGTAAAGAGAATCTTAAAGAAATTAGAAAAGCTAAAAGAAGATATGAGGTTGCTTTGGCAAGTAAGGTGAAAATAAATCCCAAGGGTTTCTACAGTTATATTAATAGCAAAAGGATAGTGAGGGATAAAATTGGTCCCTTAGAGAATCAGAGTGGACAGCTATGTGTGGAGCCAAAAGAGATGGGGGAGATTCTGAACAATTTCTTTTCTTCGGTATTCACTAAGAAGAAGGATATTGAATTGTGTAAGATAAAGGAAATAGGTAGGGAAGTTATGGAAACTATGATGATTAAAGAAGAGGAAGTACTGGCGCTTTTAAGGAATATAAAAGTGGATAAGTCTCCGGGTCCTGACAGGATATTCCCTAGGACCTTGAGGGAAGTTGGTGTGGAAATAGCAGGGGCTCTGACAGAAATATTTCAAATGTCATTAGAAACGGGGATGGTGCCGGAGGATTGGCATATTGCTCATGTTGTTCCATTGTTTAAAAAGGGTTCTAAGAGTAAACCTAGCAATTATCGGCCTGTGAGTTTGACGTCAGTGGTGGGTAAATTGATGGAAAGTATTCTTAGAGATGGTATATATAATTATCTGGATAGACAGGTTCTGATTAGAAACAGTCAACATGGATTTGTGCGTGGAAGGTCATGTTTGATAAATCTTATTGAATTTTTTGAAGAGGTTACAAGGAAAGTTGACAAGGGTAAAGTGGTGGATGTTGTCTATATGGACTTCAGTAAGGCCTTTGACAAGGTTCCACACAGAAGGTTATTTAGGAAGGTTCAAACGTTAGGCATTAATATTGAAGTTGTAAAAAGGATTCAGCGGTGGCTGGATGGGAGATGCCAGAGCGTAGTGGTGGATAACTATTTGTCAGATTGGAGGCCGGTGACTAGTTGTGTGCCTCAAGAATCTGTACTGGGACCAATGTTGTTTGTCATATACATTAATGATCTGGATGATGGGGTGATAAATTGGATTAGTAAGTATGCAGATGATACTAAGATAGGTGGCGTTGTGGATAATGAAGTAGGTTTTCAAAGCTTGCAGAGAGATTTAGGCCAGTTAGAAGAGTGAGCTGAAAGATGGCAGATGGAGTTTAATGCTGATAAATGTGAGGTGCTACATTTTGGTAGGACTAATCAAAATAGGACATACATGGTAAATTGTAGAACATTGAAGAATGCAGTAGAACAGAGGGATCTAGGAATAATGGTGCTTAGTTCCCTGAAGGTGGAATCTCATGTGGATAGGGTGGTGAAGAAAGCTTTTGGTATGCTGGCCTTTATAAATCAGAGCATTGAGTATAGGAGTTGGGATGTAACATTGAAATTGTACAAGGCATTGGTGAGGCCAAATTTGGAGTATTATGTACAGTTTTGGTCACCGAATTATAGGAAAGATGTCAACAAAATAGAGAGAGTATAGAGAAGATTTACGAGAATGTTACCTGGGTTTAATCACCTAAGTTACAGAGAAAGGTTGAACAAACAGATGGGTCTATTGAGGAATATAGGGAAGCAAGAAAGAAGCTTAAGAAGAGGTTGAGAAGAGCAAGAAGGGGGCATGAGAAGGCCTTGACGAGTAGGGTAAAGGAAAACCCCAAGGCATTCTTCAATTATGTGAAGAACAAAAGGATGACAGGAGTGAAGGAGGACCGATTAGAGATAAAGGTGGGAAGATGTGCCTGGAGGCTGTGGAAGTGAGCGAGGTCCTCAATGAATACTTCTCTTCGGTATTCACCAATGAGAGGGAACTTGATGATGGTGAGGACAATATGAGTGAGGTTGATGTTCTGGAGCATGTTGATATTAAGGGAGATGAGCGGTTGGAGTTGTTAAAATACATTAGGACGGATAAGTCCCCGGGGCCTGAAGGAATATTCCCCAGGCTTCTCCACGAGGCAAGGGAAGAGATTGCTGAGCCTCTGGCTAGGATCTTTATGTCCTCGTTGCCCACGGGAATGGTACTGGAGGATTGAAGGGAGGCGAATGTTGTCCCCTTGTTCAAAAAAGGTAGTAGGGATAGTCCGGGTAATTATATACCAGTGAGCCTTACGTCTGTGGTGGGAAAGCTGTTGGAAAAGATTCTTAGAGATAGGATCTGTGGGCATTTAGAGAATCATGGTCTGATCAGGGACAGTCAGCATGGCTTTGTGAAGGGCAGATCGTGTCTAACAAGCCTGATAGAGTTCTTTGAGGAGGTGACCAGGCATATAGATGAGGGTAGTGCAGTGGATGTGATCTATATGGATTTTAGTAAGGCATTTGACAACGTTCCACACGGTAGGCTTATTCAGAAAGTTAGAAGGCATGGGATCCGGGGAAGTTTGGCCAGGTGGATTCAGAATTGGCTTGCCTGCAGAAGGCAGAGGGTGGTGGTGGAGGGAGTACATTCAGATTGGAGGATTGTGACTAGTGGTGTCCCACAAGGATCTGTTCTGGGACCTCTACTTTTTGTGATTTTTATTAATGACCTGGATGTGGGGGTAGAAGGGTGGGTTGGCAAGTTTGCAGACGACACAAAGGTTGGTGGTGTTGTAGATAGTGTAGAGGATTGTCGAACATTGCAGAGAGACATTGATAAGATGCAGAAATGGGCTGAGAAGTGGCAGATGGAGTTCAACCAGGAGAAATGTGAGGTGGTACACTTTGGAAGGACAAACTCCAAGGCAGAGTGCAAAGTAAATGGCAGGATACTTGGTAGTGTGGAGGAGCAGAGGGATCTGGGGGTACATGTCCACAGATCCCTGAAAGTTGCCTCACAGGTGGATAGGGTAGTTAAGAAAGCTTATGTGGTGTTAGCTTTCATAAGTCGAGGGACAGAGTTTAAGAGTCACGATGTAATGATGCAGCTCTATAAAACTCTGGTTAGGCCACACTTGGAGTACTGTGTCCAGTTCTGGTCACCTCACTATAGGAAGGATGTGGAAGCATTGGAAAGGGTACAGAGGAGATTTACCAGGATGCTACCTGGTTTAGAGAGTATGCATTATGATCAGAGATTAAGGGAGCTAGGGCTTTACTCTTTGGAGAGAAGGAAGATGAGAGGAGACATGATAGAGGTGTACAAGATAATAAGAGGAATAGATAGAGTGGATAGCCAGTGCCTCTTCCCCAGGGCACCACTGCTCAATACAAGAGGACATGGCTTTCAGGTAAGGGGTGGGAAGTTCAAGGGGGATATTAGAGGAAGGTTTTTTATTCAGAGAGTGGTTGGTGTGTGGGATGCACTGCCTGAGTCAGTAGTGGAGGCAGATACACTAGTGAAATTTAAGAGACTAGTAGTACTAGAGAGGTATATGGAGGAATTTAAGGTGGGGGACTATATGGGAGGCAGGGTTTGAGAGTTGGCACAACATTGTGGGCCGAAGGGCCTGTAATGTGCTGTACTATTCTATGTTCTATGTTCTAAGTTGGGTCTTTATTCTTTGGAACGTAGAAGGTTGAGGGGGCACTTGATAGAGGCATTTAAAGTTATCAGGGGGATAGATAGAGTTGACGTGGATAGGTTTTTTCCATTGAGAGTGAGGAAATTCAAACAAGAGGACATGAGTTGAGAGTTAAAGGGCAAAAGTTTAGGGGTAACATGAGGGGGAACTTCTTTACTCAGAGAGTGGTAGCTGTGTGGAATGAGCTTCCAGCAGAAGTGGTTGAGGCAGGTTCGATATTGTCGTTTAAAGTTAAATTGGACAGCTATATAGACAGGAAAGGAATGGAGGGTTATGGGCTGAGTGCAGGTGGGTGGGACTAGGAAAGAGTAAGAGTTCGGCACGGAGTAGAAGGGCCGAGATGGCCTGTTTCTGTGCTGTAATTGTTACATGGTTATATGGTTATAAGACGGGTGACCACAACCGTTACTCTTCAGAGATTGTCTGCCTAACTTCAGTGGTCGCAAAACGAGGACCTGTGATATGTACCTCTTGCTCATACGACAATTGACCTCCTGTTCCTATGGCTTCAAGGGGGAGGGGTCTAAGCAGGTGCCAGACCTTGCCCGAGGGTGGCCTGCAGGCTAGTGGAGGAGGGAAGGAGCGCTTTACACCTCCTTTGGTAGAGACATATCTCCACCTCAACACCCTCCACTATATAGAGGCCTTCTAATGTTTGGTAACTTTCAAAAAGATCCTCCTTCATTCTTCGAAACTCCAGCGATTACGGGCCCAGCGCCATCAAACATTCCTCGCATGTTAATGCTTTAATTCCCAGAATCATTCTTGTATTTCTCCACTGGACTCTCTACAATGCCAGCACATCCGTTCTTTGGTAAACATAGAAACATAGAAAACCTACAGCACAATACAGGCCCTTCAGCCCACAAAGCTGTCCCAAACATGTCCTTACCTGAGAAATTACCTAGGGTTACCCATAGCCCTCTATTTTTCTGAGCTCCATGTACCTGTCTGGGAATCTCTTAAAAGACTCTACTGTTTCCGCCTCCACCACCACCACCAGCAGCCCATTCCACGTACTCACCACTCTCTGCGTAAAAAACCTACCCCTGATATCTCCTCTGCCCCTACTTCCAGGCTCCTTAAAACTGTGCCCTCTTGTGGCAACCATTTCAGTCCTGGGAAAAAGCCTCTGACTATCCACACAATCATGCCTCTCATCATTTTATACACCTCTATCAGGTCACCTCTCATCCTCTGTCGCTCCAAGGAAAAAAGGCCGAGTTCACTCAATCTATTCTCATAAGGCACGCTCCCCAAACCAGGCAACATCCTTGTAAATCTCCTCTGCACCCTTTCTATGGTTTCCATGTCCTTCCTGTAGTGAGACAACCAGAATTGAGCACAGTTCTCCAAGTGGGTTCTGACCAGGGTCCTATATAGCTGCAACATTACCTCTCGGCTCCTAAACTCAATCCCACGATTGATGAAGGCCAATACACCGTATGCCTTCTTAACCACAGAGTCAACTTGCGCAGCAGCTTTGAGTGTTCTATGGACTCGGACCCCAAGATCCTTCTGATCCTCCACACTGCCAAGAGTCTTACCATTAATGTTATATTCTGTCATCATATTTGACCTACCAAAATGAACCACCTCACACTTATCTGGGTTGAACTCCATCTGCCACTTCTCAGCCCAATTTTGCATCCTATCAATGTCCCACTGCAACCTCTGACAGCCCTCCACACTATCCACAACACCTCCAACCTTTGTGTCATCAGCAAATCACTAACCCATCCCCCAACTTCCTCATCCAGGTCATTTATAAAAATCACGAAGAGTAAGGGTCCCAGAACAGATCCCTGAGGCACGCCACTGGTCACTGGCCTCCATGCAGAATATGACCCATCTACAACCACTCTTTGCCTTCTGTGGGCAAGCCAGTTCTGGATCCACAAAGCAATGTCCCCTTCAATCCCATGCCTCCTTACTTTCTCAATAAGCCTTTTATGGGGTACCTTGTCAAATGCCTTGCTGAAATCCATGTACACTACATCTACCGCTCTACCATCACTGCTCACAATAGTCCAAATGCAATCTGACCAATGCCTTATAAAGCCCCAGTATTACATCCTTGCTTTTATATTCTAGTCCTCTCAAAATGAATGCTAACATTGCATTTGCTTTCCTTACCACTGACTCATCCTGCAAGTTAATCTCCCAGTAGTTCGGCAGTTTCTGAGATACTCAAACCACCCCATCTGCCATCAACAATCATTCCACAGTTAAAGTCATTTAGATCACATTTCTTCCCCATTCTGATGTTTGGTCTGAACAACAACCAAACCTCTTGACCGTGTCTGTATGGTTTTATGCATTGAGATGCTGCCACATGATTGGCTGATTATATATTTGCATTAACAAATAGGTGTACAGGTGTACCTAATAAAGTGGCCACTGGCTGTACAGTGAAATACTATATGCCTAGGATATACTATTGCCTGCAGAATGAGCAAGTGGTTGGTGAATCTGTGGAAGTCATTTCAAGTGGAGTTTGATAAGTTCTTGATTAGTAAGGTTGTCGAAAGTTACATGGAGAAGGCAGAAGAATGTAGTTAAGGGGTTTAATAGATCAGCCATGATGGAATGGTGGGACAGACTCGATGGTTTGGAGGGTTGAATTTTATCACCATGTCTTGTGGTCTCTCTTATTTCCTCCAAAACTGGCCCTGCCCCAGTTTAACCTGTGGACACATGTTGTCTTGCACCATAACTAAATTAAAATCTAATGCAACACACACAAAATGCTGGGGGCACACAGCAGGCAAGGCAGTATCTATAGGAAGAAGTACAGTCGATGGAGTAAGAACAGGAGGAGGGGCATTAACGGAAGTGAGAGAAGTCAATGTTCACGCCATCAGGTTGGAGGCTATCCAGACGGAATATAAGGTGTTGTTCCTCCAACCTGAGTGTGGCTTCATCTTGACAGTAGAGGAGGCCGTGGATAGACATATCAGAATGGGAATGGGACGTGGAATTAAAATGTGTGGCCACCAGGAGATCCTGCTTCCTCTGGCGGACAGTGCGTATGTGTTCAGCGAAGCGGTCTCCCAGTCTGCGTCGGGTGCAAACGTCTCTGGCAGCCTAGCTATACATATGTGCCACAGAAATTTCCCCTCATCTCTGTTCTGAAGGGTCACCCCTCTTTTGCGAGACTGTGCCATCAGGCCCGAGGCTGCCCCTTCTACAGGAAACATCCTCTGCACATTCACTCTATTCAGGCTCTTCAATATTCGGCAGGTTTCAATGCGATTTCCCAGTGCAGGTGATTAGTGACGGGGGTTCGATTCCTGCCGCTGCCTGTATAGAGTAGCCTGACCGCTTGCATTTCCTCTGAATGTTTTGATTCTCTCCCACATTCCAAAGACGCACAGGTTGGGGTCAGTAAGTTGCGGGCATGTTACGTTGGCGCCAGAAGCGTGGTGGTACATGCAGGCTGCTCCCAGCACATAGAAACATAGAAAAATAGGTGCAGGAGTAGGCCATTCGGCCCTTCGAGCCTGCACCACCATTCAGTATGATCATGGCTGATCATCCAACTCAGAACCCTGTACCAGCCTTCCCTCCATACCCCCTGATCCCTTTAGACACAAGGGCCATATCTAACTCCCTCTTAAATATAGCCAATGAACTGGCCTCAACTGTTTCCTGTAGCAGAGAATTCCACAGATTCACCACTCTCCGTGTGAAGAAGTTTTTCCTAACCTCAGTCCTAAAAGGCTTCCACTTTATCCTCAAACTGACCCCTCGTTCTGGACTTCCCCAACATCAGGAAAAATCTTCCTGCATCTAGCCTGTCCAATCCCTTTAGGATTTTATATGTTTCAATAAGATCCCCCCTCAATCTTCTAAATTCCAACGAGTATAAGCCTAGTCAATCCAGTCTTTCATCATATGAAAGTCCTGCCACCCCAGGAATCAATCTGGTGAACCTTCTTTGTACTCCCTCTTTGGCAAGAATGTCTTTCCTCAGATTAGGGGACCAAAACTGCACACAATACTCCAGCTGTGGTCTCACCAAGGCCTTGTACAACTGCAGTAGTACCTCCCTGCTCCTGTACTCGAGCCCTCTTGCTATTAATGCCAGCATACCATTCGCCTTTTTCACTGCCTGCTGTACCTGCATGCCCACTTTCAATGACTGGTGTATAATGACATCCAGGTCTCGTTGCACCTCCCCTTTTCCTAATCATCCACCATTCAGATAATAATCTGTTTTCCTGTTTTTGCCACCAAAGTGGATAACTTCACATTTATCCACATTAAATTGCATATGCCATGAATTTGCCCACTCACCTAACCTATCCAAGTCATCCTGCATCCTCTTAGCATCCTCCTCACAGCTAACACTGCCGCCCAGCTTCGTGTCATCCGCAAACTTGGAGATGCTGAATTTAATTCCCTCATCCAAGTCATTAATATATATTGTAAACAACTGGGGTCCCAGCACTGAGCCTTGCGGTAGCCCACTAGTCACTGCCTGCCATTCTGAAAAGGTCCCGTTTATTCCCACTCTTTGCTTCCTGTCTGCCAACCAATTCTCTATCCACATCAATACCTTACCCCCAATACCGTGTGCTTTAAGTTTGCACACTAATCTCCTGTGTGGGACCTTGTCAAAAGCCTTTTGAAAATCCAAATATACCACATTCACTGGTTCTCCCCTATCCACTCTACTAGTTACATCCTCAAAAAATTCTCTGAGATTCGTCAGACATGATTTTCCTTTCACAAATCCATGCTGACTTTGTCCGATGATTTCACCGCTTTCCAAATGTGCTGTTATCACATCTTTGATAACTGACTCCAGCGGTTTCCCCACCACCGATGTCAGGCTAACCGGTCTATAATTCCCTGGTTTCTCTCTCCCTCCTTTTCTAAAAAGTGGGGTTACATTAGCCACCCTCCAATCCTCAGGAACTAGTCCAGAATCTAATGAGTTTTGAAAAATTATCACTAATGCATCCACTATTTCTTGGGCTACTTCCTTAAGCACTCTGGGATGCAGACCATCTGGCCCTGGGGATTTATCTGCCTTTAATCCCTTCAATTTACCTAACACCACTTCCCTACTAACATGTATTTCCCTCAGTTCCTCCATCTCACTGGATCCTCTGTCCCCTACTATTTCTGGAAGATTATTTATGTCCTCCTTAGTGAAGACAGAACCAAAGTAATTATTCAATTGGTCTGCCATGTCCTTGCTCCCCATAATCAATTCACCTGTTTCTGTCTGTAGGGGACCTACATTTGTCTTAACCAATCTTTTTCTTTTCACATATCTATAAAAGCTTTTACAGTCAGTTTTTATGTTCCCTGCCAGTTTTCTCTCATAATCTTTTTTCCCCTTCCTAATTAAGCCCTTTGTCCTCTTCTGCTGAACTCTGAATTTCTCCCAGTCCTCAGGTGAGCCACTTTTTCTGGCTAATTTGTATGCTCCTTCTTTGGAATTGATACTATCCCTAATTTCCCTTGTCAGCCACGGGTGCACGACCTTCCTTGATTTATTCTTTTGCCAAACTGGGATGAACAATTGTTGTAGTTCATCCATGCGATCTTTAAATGCTTGCCATTGCATATCCACCGTCAACCCTTTAAGTGTCATTTGCCAGTCTATCTTAGCTAATTCATGTCTCATACCTTCAAATTTACCCTTCTTTAAGTTCAGAATCTTTGTTTCTGAATTAACTATGTCACTCTCCATCTTAATGAAGAATTCCACCATATTATGGTCACTCTTACCCAAGTGGCCTCTCACAACAAGATTGCTAATTAACCCTTCCTCATTGCTCAATACACAGTCTAGACCCATTCTTAGACTGCGTTGATCGTTGACGCAAACGAAGCATTTCACTGTACCTGATGTTCCTGTGACAAATAAGGCTAATCTTTAATGCTTGAGATTTACAGGATCTGCTGAGTCTCGTGTGTCCGTGGCCGCCTGCCCACACCACCCCGATGAACGACTACACTTGGATGAGGGAGCTCGTTGATTATGGGAGAACACCAGCATTCCCTGCTTGTGACCACCACCTCGTGGCGACCCCGAACACTGCAGCTCCATTCAATCCCGTCTCCGGGGAATGGTTCCCAAACACAGCCTGTGAATTTCAAAGTTCAAAAAAAGTTCGAAGTAAAGTTATCATCCACGCATACAGCATATTACCATATTGAGATACTTCATACTTTATCCTTTATTGTCGCCAAACAATTGATACTAGAATGTACAATCATCATAGCAATATCTGATGCTGCGCTTCCCGCTCCCTGGATTACAAATCAATAGTAAATATTAACAATTTAAATTATAAATCATAAATAGAAAATAGAAAAATGGAAAGTAAGGTAGTGCAAAAAAACCGAGAGGCAGGTCCGGGTATTTGGAGGGTATGGCCCAGATCTGGGTCAGGATCTGTTCAGCAGTCTTATCACAGTTGGAAAGAAGCTGTTCCCAAATCTGGCCGTACGAGTCTTCAAGCTCCTGAGCCTTCTCCCGGAGGGAAGAGGGATGAAAAGTGTGTTGGCTGGGTGGGTCGTGTCCTTGATTATCCTGGCAGCACTGCTCCGACAGCGTGCGGTGTAAAGTGAGTCCACGGACGGAAGATTGGTTTGTGTGATGTGCTGTGCCATGTTCACGATCTTCAGCAGCTTCTTTCGGTCTTGGACAGGACAACTTCCATACCAGGTTGTGATGCACCCTAGAAGAATGCTTTCTACGGTGCATCTATAAAAATTGGTGAGGGTTTTAGGGGATAGGCCAAATTTCTTTAGTTTTCTCAGGAAGTAAAGGCGCTGGTGGGCCTTCTTGCTTGGTTGGACCAAGTCAGGTCATTTGTGATATTGACCCCGAGGAACTTAAAGCTTTTGACCTGTTCCACTTGCGCACCACCGATGTAAATTGGGTCGGGTGGTCCGCTACTCCTTCTGAAGTCACCAACCAATTCCTTCGTCTTGCTGATGTTGAGGGATAGGTTATTGTCTTTGCACCTTGCCACCAGGTTCTTAATTTCCTCTCTGTACTCAAACTCATCAGATTCATTTTCTTGCAGGAATACTCAATAATTCCATAATAGCATAATAACTATAATAGAATCGATGATAGACCACACCACCTCGGGCGTTCAACTAGTGTGCAAAAGACAACAAACTGTACAAATACAAAAAGAAAGAAATAATAAATAAACAAACAAACAAACAAATAAATAAATAAGCAAGCAATAACTTTCAAGAACATGAGTTGAAGAGTCCTTGAAGGTGAGTCCAATATTTTGGAGACATTTCAGTAATAGTGCAAGTGAAGTTGAGTGAAGTTATCCCCTCTGGTTCAAGAGCCTGATGGTTGAGGGGTAGTAACTGTTCCTGAACCTGGTGGTGTGAGTTCTGAGACTCTTGTACCTTTTTCCCAATGGCAGCAGCAAGAAGAGAGCATGACCTAGATGGTGGTGGTCCCTGATGATGGATGCTACTTTCCCGAGACGCTTGTGTGGTAGAGATGGTTAGTAAATTTGTAGATGTCGCCTACCTATAGGAGAGATATCAATATGATTGATAGAGTGCAGAGAAAATTTACAAGGCTGTTTCCAGTACTTGAGGAGTTGGGTTATAGGGAAAGATTGAATGGGTTAAGACTTCATTCCCAGGGCTTAGGAGAATGAGAGGAGATTTGACAGAAGTATACTACACCTCGTGTAGATGCAAGGACTTTACCCATGATGGACTGGGCCATATTCACTCATTTTTGTAGGATTTTCTATTCAAAGGCATTGGTGTTTCCATACCAGACGATGATGCAGCCAGTCAATATACTCTCCACCACACATCTATAGGAGCTTATCAAAGTTTTAGATGTCATGCTGAATCTCCACAAACTCCTATGGAAGTAGAGGTGCTGCTGTGCTTTCTTCGTAATTGGACTTTTGTGCTGGGCCCAGGACGGGTCCTCTGGAGTGAGAACTCCAAGGAATTTAAAGCTGCTGACCCTCTCCACCACTGATCCTTGGACTTCTAGTTTCCCCCTCCTGAAGTCAATAATCAGCTCCTTGGTCTTGCCGACATTGAGTGAGAGGTTGTTGTGGCGCCTCTCAACCAGATTTTCAAATCTCCCTCCTAAATGCTGAACTGTCACCACCTTTGATTCTGCCAATGACAGCAGTCTCATCAGCAAACTTGTATACGGCATGGGGCCTGTGTTTAGCCACACAGTCAGAAGTGTAAAGCGAGTAGAAAATCAATGTGCAAAAGTAGACAATATGCAAATACTATAAATAAATAACAGGCAGACGGACAGGTAGACAGAAAGACAGATATATAGTCAGGTAGACAGTTAGAAAGACATAGACAGATAGGTAGATAGAAAGACAGACAGATAGATAGACAGATAGACAGATAAATAGACAGATATATAGACAGATAGACAGAAAGACAGATATATATATAGACAGATGGATAGAAAGACAGGCAGATAGACAGACAGATAGGCAGATGGATAGATAGACAGACAGATAAATATAGGTAATCAACAGGCTCCCAGGTCTTGAAGCTTATTGGTTAGTTTTGAGGGAATGATAGTTTGTATGCTGAATAGCATAAAAGTATATAGACTGAGGTCAATCCTCGGCACCCGCTAGCAGGACTGAGTTTCAAATCTGGAAGTCCCTGATGGAGTGAAGACCACGAGCATTGAGACCATGATTCTGAAAGCCCAGCTTCGACGGACAGGACATGTCCTGGGTATGGGGGTCTCCAGAATTCCCAAACACCTACTGTATGGCATGCTACCTCTGGGCAAGAGGAACCAAGGTAGGCCTCGCAGGAGATTCAAAGACTGTGTGAAAGAATCATTACATATGCTGGCCTTCCAGCAAAGCAGCTGGAACAGTTTGCATAAGCCCGGACTGGATGGCGAGTCTTCGTAAGACTTGCTCACGAAAACTTTGAGGAGCAATGTTGTGCAGACCCGTTGGCAGCCCGAGAGTAATGGAAAACTGCAAGAGATGATGTTTCCAAAAGTGAGGGAGTCTAGAACCAGAGGGCCCAGCCTCGGAATAGAGGGACATCCATTTAGAACAGAGATAAGGAGGAATTTCTTTCAGTAGAGAGTGGTGTATCTGTGTAATTCATTGCCACAGACGGCAGTGGAGAGCAAGTCACTGGGTATATTTAAAGTTGGAGGTTGATAGGTTCTTGATTAGTCAGGGTGTCAAAGGTTATGGTAAGAAGGGAGGAGAATGGTTTTGGGAGGGATAATAAATCAGCCATGATGGAATGGTGGAGCAGACTTGATGGGCTGAGTGGCCTCATTCTTCTCTGTGTTTTGTGCTCAGCAGTTCCTCCAGCTGACTCAGGAGAGCGCCACCGACCTGACCGTGGACAAGTTTGCCACTCAGTACTTGGGACTCCACGGCTGCCTTTGGATCCATAACGGACGAGCTGCGCAAGAACAACTGCCGTTGTCGGACACGATGGACGACCGCCAGTGTAAGGGCTGAATACACAGGTGTTTTCCGAACTGGTGGGATGAAACGAAGCACTGGTTAGACCATGTCTGCATTTCTGATCACCTGCAGCACCGAAAGGAGGTGGGAGCTTCTGAGAGGGCACAGGGGAGATTCACCAGGATGCTGCCTGGATTAGAGAGCATGTCTTATGTGGAGAGGTTGAGCGAGCCAAGGCTTTTCAATTTGGAGGGAAGTCCGATGAAAGGTGACGGGGTGTACAAGGTGATAAGAGTCATAGATCGAGTGGGGAGCTGGAGGCTTTCTCCCAGAGCACTCCAGTCTGGGAGTTGTAGCCTCCGCAAAGCGAGGTGTTTGCGGTTGGAATGGTCTGTGTGGATCTGCAGAACAAAGTTTTCCACTGGATCTCGGTACTTGTGTGAGCACAAGTTGGAGTATTGCATTCATCTCTAGTCAACCATTAGAGGAAGAATGTCGAGACCTTGAAGAGGGTGCAGGAGAGGTTCACCAGGATGCTCCTTGGATTAGAGGACGTGAGCTATAAGGAGAGGTTGGACAAAATTGGGTTGTTTTCTTTGGAGTGTTGGAATCTTAAGGGAGAATTGATACAAGTTTATAAGAGTAAGAGGCAGAGACAGGGTTAACAGTCATAGTATTTTAAACCAGGCTTTAAGTTGTCCACGTACACTCTGTTGAGGCCTTTGAATATTCGAGAGTTTTCAATGAGATCCCCCCTTGATCTCCTAAACTCCAGCTAATACAGGCACAGAGCCATCAAACACTCTTTTCATTCCTGCAATCATTCTCGTGAACCTTCTCTGGACCCTCTCCAAGGCCAGCACATCGCTACTTAGATTCGAGACCCAAAACTGCTCGCAATACTCGAAGTGCAGCCTTATTGAGAAAGTAAGGAGGCATGGGATCCAAGGGGACATTGCTTTGTGGATCCAGAACTGGCTTGCCCACAGAAGGCAAAGAGTGGTTGTAGACGGGTCATATTCTGCATGGAGGCCAGTGACCAGTGGCGTGCCTCAGGGATCTGTTCTGGGAACCCTACTGTTTGTGATTTTTACAAATGACCTGGATAAGGAAGTGGAGGGATGGGCTAGTAAATTTGCTGATAACACAAAGTTTGGGGATGTTGTGAATAGTGTGGAGGGCTGTCAGAGGTTACAGCAGGACATTGATAGGATGCAAAACTGGGCTGAGAAGTGGCAGATGGAGTTCAACCCAGATAAGTGTGAGGTGGTTCATTTTGGTAGGTCAAATATGATGGCAGAATGTAATATTAATGGTAAGACTCTTGGCAGTGTTGAGGATCAGAGGGATCTTGGGGTCCGAATCCATAGGACACTCAAAAACTGCTGCGCAGGTTGACTCTGTGGTTAAGGCATACGGTGTATTGGCCTTCATCAATCATGGGATTGAGTTTAAGAGCCGAGAGGTAATGTTGCAGCTATATAGGATCCTGGTCAGACCCCACTTGGAGTACTGTGCTCAGTTCTGGTCACCTCACTACAGGAGGATGTGGAAACCATAGAAAGGGTGCAGAGGAGATTTACAAGGATGTTGCCTGGATTGGGGAGCATGCTTTATGAGAATAGGTCAAGTGAACTTGGCCTTTTCTCCTTGGAGCGACAGAGGATGAGAGGTGACCTAATAGAGGTGTATAAGATGATGAGAGGCATTGATCGTGTGGATAGTCAGAAGCTTTTTCCCAGGGCTGAAATGATTGCCACAAGAGGACACAGGCTTAAGGTGCTGGGGAGTAGGTACAGAGGAGATGTCAGGGGTAAGTTTTTTACTCAGAGAGTGGTGAGTGCATGGAATGGGCTGCCGGCAACGGTGGTGGAGGCGGATACCATAGAGTCTTTTAAGAGACTTTTGGATAGGTACATGGAGCTTAGAAAAAGAGAGGGCTATGGGTAAGCCTAGTAATTTCTCAGGTCAGGACGTGTTCGGCACAGCTTTGTGGGCCGAAGGGCCTGTATTGTGCTGTAGGTTTTCTATGTTTCTGTTTCTTATAATGCCTCAACGTTGCATCCAGCATCTCCTGTGCCCTAGGGAATAAAGTCCTAACCTTTTCAACCTTTTGTCAGGGAGTTTTAAGTAAACAGAGGATTGCTCTTGTCGCTTCTCTACAAGTTGGTGTGGAGTTCACGGGCTGAATCTCACCTCTGCTTTAGATCTACCCAGTGACTTGGCCTCCAAAGTTATCTGTGTCAATGAATTCCACAGATTCACCACCCTCTGGAAAAGAAATTCCTCCTAATCTCTGTACTAAATGATGTCCCTCTATTCTGAGGTCGTGCCCCCTGGTCCTAGATTCCCCCACTATTGAAAACATCCTCTCCACGTCTGCTCTTTCTGAGCCTTTCAATAGTCAAAAGGTGTTTGCACAATTTTTTTTCCACTGACTTGTGGAAGTCATGTTATGTGCTGTCTATCGCCATGTACCCATGTTCCTGCCGCAAGCACACCTTTCATCGGACCCACATCTCGCCATGCTTGTGCACAGGACAATTAACTCGACTTGACGACTGAGGCCCTCCATGGTCAGGGTCAACTACAGATGTTGTGAACCAGCCATCTACATAGTACCCAAGGCAGGGCAGTACGATATGGAGAGCAAGCTGCTCCCCGTGTAGCAGGCTCCATCTCTCCATGCAGCTGATAAAATCCAAAGGAACGGCAGAGACCAATACGGTTTGATGTCAGTGGCATCGCAGGAGTTGCCAGTCAGTGGTATATCAATGTAGGACTGCCTAAAGGAAACCCAGCTCCAGATTTTCCCTTGGGGTTTACCCATGAGTGGTTATAGCCACAAGACAGCGGAGGTTTGAGATCAGAGTTTTCCTTCTCCTAGATGAGCTGCCGACCACAGCTGATGAGCCCCATTTGCCCAGACAGAAACCCGCCTTTGCCCCTTCTCCTGTCAGGCTTAGTAACTAAGAAACATGTGAAGGCCAGGAGCTGGACTTGGTTGTCAGACAGTATTTGAGACACACACCAGTGGGAGCATTTAACAGGTAGTGGGAGTTTACCCCCACTATCACCATTAAGGAACATCCCTCCAGTGTTCGCTCAGAGCTGTAACAACATTAAGGAACCTGAGTATGTTTAAAATATTGTGCTATTAAATTGTATGTAATTTCTCCAGAATGAAACAGAAGTTTTTTTGCCATGTGGTTTGCCAGAGGCTAGTGTCCATGCTGGGTCAGGAGCTGGCTCCTCCGCTCGCTGCTGCCCTCCAGTATTTGCTCGGTGGGAGACGAGCTGGATTGTGTTAAACTGCAGCTGTACTGGGCACTTGGGCTATCCTTTCTGTGACTGCATGTTCTTCTGCTATTGTGATTATTTTGCTTTGTGCTGCGTGTGACTGTATCTTACACCTTGGCCCCGGAGTATTGCTAGTTTCGTTTGATTGCATTCATGGGTTATGGTTGAATGACAAATAAATTCCAACTAGATTTAGGGGGTGTGGAGGTGGACGCCAGGATCTGTGTCTGAGTTCATCCCTAGCAGCTGGGTAACCAAGGAGTTTCTGATCCAAGGATACGGGTTGTTCCCGGAGACACACCCACACACGCACAGGTACGAGGTACCGCTGGAAGGTCAATAACATGGTGAAGAACGCCCTTAGGTCGGCCCGAAGCCCGTTGGTCTCCCGGCACAGCGAAGGGTCCGTGAGAGAATGCTGCAGACTGGCACATTCCAGGCCGCAGGAAGATGTGTCGAGGAACGCACCAAAGCTCGGTGCAGCCACGCAAGGGCTTGGTGGGGAAGGACCACAGTCGAGGCTCCTTCTGCGAACCCTCGTTGGAAGGGCACCTCAAACAATGAAAAATGAGTCATGGCTGGGGAGGGGATCACGTGAATGATAATGGCACTATATTTACAACAAAGTAAGTTAACACTGTTGAATGTAATGACCATGAATGTAAAACTTAAACCATGTTTCTTTCTATATTTATCACTCTATTGCAAAGAGAGTTTATTTCTGAAGTATAAAAAAGTAAGATAGAATCTTCGTTCCAAGCAGCTTCACCCAAAAGCATTCGTCCTCGAAGATATCAACATCGCGGAGTATCTATCGCAATATATTGAGGCACACCAGTCACTATATTTCATTAGAGGTTTCAGGAAATTTGATATGCCACCGGTGTCCAGCGAGTTCCTACAGGTGCAGCACGAAGAGCATCCTGGCTGGTCGTATCACAGCCCCGTATGGTGGCTCCAAAGCCCAGGATCGCAGACTCGGCTAATTCCATCGCGTGCGGCATGGTAGTGTTAAGTTCACGTCAAAGTACATTTATTATCAAACTCTGTATACTATATACAACCTTGAGATTTGTCTCCTTACAGGCAGCCACAAAAACAATGAATCCCAATCGAACCTATTTTTAAAAAAGGCCAACACCCAATGTACAGAGAGTGGGGGAAAAAGAAACAAATCACGCAAACAAAAAAAGAAGGAAGGTGAGGCTCGGAACTGAAGTTCGCAGAAGTGAGGCATCGCTGCAGCCAATTCAGAAGCTTGTTACTTGCAGGCCACAGCCTCGGTTCAGTGCAGACATGAGTAAACCTCGTATGTCGTATGTCGATATGCTCTCCAGCCCGAGCCCCGCTGCCCTGATTCAGCCTGTACTTGACTTATCCAAGTCAGCCCAGCGCTTGAATTGATCAAACCTCGGATTTCGCATAATGCTTTGAAGCTCCAGTGGCCAGGGTTCAATTCCCGCCATGGTCTGTAAAGAGTTTGTACGTTCCCCCCGTGACCACGTGGGTTTCCTCCGTGTGCTCCAGTTTCCCCCACAGTCCAAAGACGTAGCAGTTAAGGTTAGCAAATCGTGGGCATGCTATGTTGGCAAGACCTGGGGGCTGCCCCCAGCACATCCTCAGACTACATTGTTTAACGCAAGCAACGCATTTCACTGTATGTTTCAATGTGCGTATGGCAACTAAAGCTAACCTTTTATCTTTGTACTCAAATTCTCCCAACTTTGTGGACATATTCAAGAGGCAGTGCCTTGAAAAGGCAGCATCCATCATTCAGGACATGCCCTCCTCTCATTACTACCATCAGGAAGGAGGTTTAGGAATGTGACCGGGTCCTGAATTACCCCTATGAACTGTGCTTTTGAAAAGAGAGAGAGTTATTTAACACCGACATCTTGTTTTTAAGAGAGAGAGAGAGACAAAGCTAAGATAGACTGGCAAATCACACTTAAAGGATTGACAGTGGATATGCAATGGCAAGCATTTAAAGGTTGCATGGATGAACTACAACAATTGTTCATCCCAGTTTGGCAAAAGAATAAATCAAGGAAGGTAGTGCACCCGTGGCTGACAAGAGAAATTAGGGATAGTATCAATTCCAAAGAAGAAGCATACAAATTAGCCAGAGAAAGTGGATCACTTGAGGACTGGGAGAAATTCAGAGTTCAGCAGAGGAGGACAAAGGGCTTAATTAGGAAGGGGAAAAAAGATTATGAGAGAAAACTGGCAGGGAACATAAAAACGGACTGTAAAAGCTTTTATAGATATGTAAAAAGGAAAAGACTGGTAAAGACAAATGTAGGTCCCCTGCAGACAGAAACAGGTGAATTGATTATGGGGAGCAAGGACATGGCAGACCAATTGAATAATTACTTTGGTTCTGTCTTCACTAAGGAGGACATAAATAATCTTTCAGAAATAGTAGGGGACAGAGGGTCCAGTGAGATGGAGGAACTGAGCGAAATACATGTTAGCAGGGAAGTGGTGTTAGGTAAATTGAAGGGATTGAAGGCAGATAAATCCCCAGGGCCAGATGGTCTGCATCCCAGGGTGCTTAAGGAAGTAGCCCAAGAAATAGTGGATGCATTAGTGATAATTTTTCAAAACTCGTTAGATTCTGGACTAGTTCCTGAGGATTGGAGGGTGGCTAATGTAACTCCACTTTTTAAAAAAGGAGGGAGAGAGAAACCGGGGAATTATAGACCGGTTAGCCTAACGTCGGTGATGGGGAAACTGCTGGAGTCAGTTATCAAGGATGTGATAACAGCACATTTGGAAAGCGGTGAAATGATCGGACAAAGTCAGCATGGATTTGTGAAAGGAAAATCATGTCTGACGAATCTCAGAGAATTTTTTGAGGATGTAACTAGTAGAGTGGATAGGGGAGAACCAGTGGATGTGGTATATTTGGATTTTCAGAAGGCTTTTGACAAGGTCCCACACAGGAGATTAGTGTGTAAACTTAAAGCACACGGTAATGCGGGTAAGGTATTGGTGTGGGTGGAGAGTTGGTTAGCAGACAGGAAGCAAAGAGTGGGAATAAACGGGACCTTTTCAGAATGGCAGGCGGTGACTAGTGGGGTACCGCAAGGCTCAGTGCTGGGACCTCAGTTGTTTACAATATATATTAATGACTTGGATGAGGGAATTAAATGCAGTATCTCCAAGTTTGCAGATGACACGAAGCTGGGTGGCAGTGTTAGCTGTGAGGAGGATGCTAAGAGGATGCAGGGTGACTTGGATAGGTTGGGTGAGTGGGCAAATTCATGGCAGATGCAATTTAATGTGGATAAATGTGAAGTTATCCACTTTGGTGGCAAAAATAGGAAAACAGATTATTATCTGAATGGTGGCCGATTAGGAACAGGGGAGGTGCAACGAGACCTGGGTGTCATTATACACCAGTCATTGAAAGTGGGCATGCAGGTACAGCAGGCGGTGAAGAAGGCGAATGGTATGCTGGCATTTATAGCGAGAGGATTCGAGTACAGGAGCAGGGAGGTACTACTGCAGTTGTACAAGGCCTTGGTGAGACCACACCTGGAGTATTGTGTGCTGTTTTGGTCCCCTAATCTGAGGAAAGACATCCTTGCCATAGAGGGAGTACAAAGAAGGTTCACCAGATTGATTCCTGGGATGGCAGGACTTTCATATGAAGAAAGACTGGATGAACTGGGCTTGTACTCGTTGGAATTTAGAAGATTGAGGGGGGATCTGATTGAAACGTATAAGATCCTAAAGGGATTGGACAGGCTAGATGCAGGAAGATTGTTCCCGATGTTGGGGAAGTCCAGAACGAGGGGTCACAGTTTGAGGATAGAGGGGAAGCCTTTTAGGACCGAGATTAGGAAAAACTTCTTCACACAGTGAGTGGTGAATCTGTGGAATTCTCTGCCACAAGAAACAGTTGAGGCCAGTTCATTGGCTATATTTAAGAGGGAGTTAGATATGGCCCTTGTGGCTACAGGGATTGGGGGGTATGGAGGGAAGGCTGGGGCGGGGTTCTGAGTTGGATGATCAGCCATGATCATAATAAACGGCGGTGCAGGCTCGAAGGGCCGAATGGCCTACTCCTGCACCTATTTTCTATGTATGTTTCTATGTATGAAGACTGCTCACAGTTTGTTTATACTTTCCCAAGGATATCACCTGCTTGTGCGTTCTTACAGACAGAGAAGGGAGGTGCTGTTATTTGAACGACAGTTGGTACTCAGTACGGGGAGATAAATAAAAGGTCAGATGATAGACCTGAGACACATGATTTTAGACACTGAATGAGCTTTGTTGTGCCCACAGAGAAAGTGGGTTTTTGGAGGATCTATCAGTGGCTCTCGCAGTGTGAAAAGGGTGTGACTGGTGGGGAGTTATTCGTGTGTTCAACCCTCGCCTGGGTTGATAGTTCCACCACAGAAGAATGGTCTCCTTTTGTTGTGGTCACAGTCGGGCTTCTAAAGGATTTTGGAGGACAACAGGAAGATCGATGGCGACAGCTCACCTTAAGACTCAAATCTCTCCCTCTCTCTCTCCATCACTACTCAACTCAATACCACGAACTGAACTGAACTTTACTCATCATCGTAAGACTATCTATTTACCCCTAGAAGTGAAGAAGCTTGGTTTATCATATATATTTCCACACTTACTGATAAACTTATTTATTGCTAACCTGTTTGATTTATCTGCATTTATATTACTGTATTGCGTAGTTACTAATAAATACCATTAGTTAATAGCAATACTGGACTCCAAAGTGTTTTCCATTTCTGCTGGATCTTTAACCCGTCACGGAGTACGTGACAGGAGCCTGAACTCACACACTCAATGTTTTAGGAATAGCTTCTTCCACTCTGCTATCAGATTTCTGAACAGTCAATGAACCCATGAACACTTATTCCTTTTATTAAAACATTTTTTTTAAAAATTATAGTAATTTTATGTCTTCGCATTCTACTGTTGCCACAGAACAAATTCCAAGTGATATAAGTCTGATAATAAATGTAATTTTGAAACTGGTGCTGGTTAGGCAGAAGAAGGGGAGGTCTAGATGGGCCGAAGGATCTCTCGCTCTGTGCTGCCTCAGGAAAGGTTCTCGTAGGGTTTTCCGCGCTTGATGGGTGGGGGGGTGAGATTTCGCGGGCTGCGGGTGGTCAGGTGGTAGCTGGTTTGGGCTGTCTTGGGACCCTCGGAGACACCCGCTCCCTCTGGTGATCTGCCATGCACTGCTTGAACGCCTGCACGGGCCCCTGGCACCGACGCCAGTCCTGGTGCTCTGCCATACAGTCCTGCACCGCATGGTGGTAGCTGGCACAGCCCGTCCGCGAGATCATCTGATCCACTGGGTCCTCCTCCTCCTCCTCTTCCTGTCCCGCTGCCCGGCGCCTGCCCCTGTCATGAAACGACATTCCACCTGACCCCTGCAACGGAGAAACATCAGTCAGCAATGGGTTGAGAGCTACCATGGCATGGCTGTTAGCATGGCACTATTGCAGCTTAGGCTGTTGGAGTTCTAAGTCATTCAACCATACGTGGCTACCCATGAATACTGCCAAACGAAAGAGTGTTACTCTGGGACCAAGGTGCAAAACACAGTACCAACTGTCATACACGGCACAAAGTACACATATGATATCAGTAAAATACAGTCACACAAAAAGTGTAGTCCAAGTCCCCGAGTCCATGAACATTGCAGCAGTCTACAGTCAGACATCATATCACTTGTCTTCTGTTGAGCGAACACTGGTGGGGGGGGGGGGGGGTGCGCAGGTACTGGCTCCAGCATGGATGCCACGCTACACCGCCTCCAGTGGAGGTCACTGACTCCGACACCTCCCCCTGTAGTTGCAAATAGGTGACACCACAGATTAAGGCCTGGTCCTCGTCTTGACCAAGGCCACTCAATTACCCCCCCCCCCGCCATTCGCCAATAAACCGGTGAATCGAACTTGCCACATTCCACACCACCAATGTCCAACAGGGTCTTGTAATCACAAGAACAGCAGCTAAGACAATCTCTCGCCGTTAGGCTGCACGCTGCCTTCACACATCGACACTTCTGCAGGCACCATATCCAGCTCCTTCAATTTCTCCACCAACGAGCAACTCGCTGACGGGGCAGACCCGCAGTACTTCAAGTCCTTAATGTCTCTCGGGGTCTTGCAATCATAAAAAAATGCGTTTAAAAACGACACCACCACCTTTAGTTGACCCCACTGAGCCAGTGCGTCCGAGCGTGGCACCATGTTATTGGAAGTTCCAATTTCAATCCTGGCTTCCCCTTTAGCAAGACTGTACATCCTTCCCATGTGGGGGTGGATTTCCTCCGGGTGCTCTGGCCTCCTCCCAGAGTATTTATATCTATTTAGAGATACAGCACGGTAACATGCCCTTCCAGCTCAACTAACTGCCTGATGGTAGGGGGTCAAGTGATTACGGGACGAATGGGAGAGATCATTTACGGCATCCACGTGCCTAGCTGAATCACAGTTGAACTTGAACAGAAGGGTTGGTTAGTGTCAGGGTCTGTGGTTCGGGAGAAGGCAGGTCATGGGAAATTCGAGATACGGGGGTCAGAGGCCAACCTGGGGGGAGGAGATCATGGCCCGAGAGGGGTTGTGAGGTCGCATGCCGAGGGGTAGTTAGTCAGGCCGAAGGAGTGGGAAGATCAGGGACCCAGAGGGGTGTTTCTGCCGCTCCACTCGCCCCACTCACCGGCACTCAAAGCTCTCCGCCAACTTCTCGGTGTCGTCCAAAGAAAAGCTCACCCGGCACCGGAAATACTGCAGAAAACAAAAGATCCGGGGTCATGACCGGTTGCTAAGGCAACAGAGAGGCGCTGGAGAGAAAGCAACACACAACTCGGCGATCAGGCAGCATCTGTGGAGGGAAACGGACGAGTAACTTTTCGGGTCGAGACTGTTCATTCTACTGATGAGCACATGACCATGAACGGCCAAAATACCAGTTTAGGAGGTAGTAACAAAAAAGTATTGAATAATAACAAAACTCAAAATGTAATTTTTCGCCCCTGTGGAGCATCCGGATAAACTCAGCCGCCCGGACTGCTGCTGGTCTAAAGTGCACAAGACAAACTGTCCTGACAAAGGGCCTCGGCCTGAAACGTCGACTGCACCTCTTCCTAGAGATGCTGCCTGGCCTTCTGCGTTCACCAGCAACTTTTATGTGTGTTGCTTGAATTTCCAGCATCTGCAGAATTCCTGTTGTTTGCAAGACAAACTTAGAAGATTTCGCTCCAAGCGGATGCTCTGAATGGAATGAGATTCTCCCAGAGGACACCGCGGCTCAGAAGCCCCTCTATCTCAAGGCGATGTTTTCCTTGGGTTCGATGTGACGCATGCGCAACACAGTCGGGTGGTGGATGAGTTCCGTCTCTTCGGTGGCGGGTTGCCACAGAAACCAAGACGAGCGTCACGTGACCGTCGGCGCGCCGTCCCGTCCCGCCCCGCCCCGCCCCAGGAATATTCGGCTGGTCGGGCGGCTGCTGAGAAGGGTGAGATGGAATCAATAATTTTGGGGGAAGCTCCACCCCAGAGAAAGGAAAATCTGAAATTCAACGTGTTTGAGGTTGCAGAGAGAGTTGGGAGGGCAGTAAAGAGTGTCACAGCTCAGTTACAGCAGCGGTGGTGGCCATTCAGTCTGTTAATTCCCTACTAGACTGGCCTTCCCCTGCACATCCAATCCCTGCAGAAAGATGTCCTGGCAACCATCCCTTAAATTCCAACAGACTGAGAGAAACCAATGTTGAACTGAGACACCAGCAGAGAAAACAGTCACCAGAAATTGTAGGACTCACCTCTTATTTTGCCCAAGCAGTCTCCAACCTGACATCATGAATATTGATATCTCTAACTTCCAAAAACCCTTCCAATAATGTCCCAGCCTATGCAGTCTCTCAGAAACAAAATCAGGTGTAATATCAAAGTGCTGGAGGAACTCAGCAGGTCAGGCAGCATCTATGGAAATGCATAAACAGTTTTGGGCTGAGACCCTTCATCAAGATTCTTGTGTTTATGTTTAATATCACTGACATATTTGTGTGAAATTAGATTAGATTATGAGGACATGCAGTCCTCTTTTATTGTCATTTAGTAATGCATGCATTAAGAAATGATACAATATTCCTGCGGTGTGATATCACGGAAACACAGGACAGACCAACACTGAAAGATTAACAAAAGCCACATAATTATAACATATAGTAACAACAGTGCAACAATACCATAACTTGATGAAGAACAGGCCATGGCACAGTAAAAAAGTTCAAAGTCTCTCGAAAGTCCCACATCTCACGCAGACGGGAGAAGGAAGAAAACTCTCCCTGCCATGCCCGACCACAGTCCGACTCTGTCGTCCGAAAACTTCGAGCCTCCAATCAGCCCTCCGACACAGTGTATTGAGCACCATCTCTATCCGAATGCTTCGACCTCAGCCTCGGTCGCCAGCAGCAGGCAAAGCCGGGGATTTTGGGGCCTTCCCTCCGGAAGATTCTCCATCGCGCAGTAACAATGGCAGCGAACCAGCATTTCAGAAATTTCTCCAGGTGTTCCTCTGTGCTTTCACGTCTGTCTCCATCAAATCAGAATTGTCCACAGCCCCTATTTAACAGATACGATATCATTTCACCGGCGAGCTCTGCGCTCTGTGTCGCGCTGCCATTTTCTCCTCCCGCCTAATTTTAACCAGAAGCAACTCTGCAGATGCTGGAAATCCAAAGCAACACACACAAAGTGCTGGAGGAACTCAGCAGGTCAGGCAACATTCATGGAGGGGAATAAACAGTCGACATTTTGGTCCAAGACACTTCATCAGGACCTGATGAAGGGTCTTGGCCTGAAGCATTGACTATTTATGCATTTCAACAGATGAGCCTGACCTGTTGAGTTCCTCCAGCATTTTGTGTGTATTGTGAAATATATTTATTTATTGAGATTCACTGCAGAACGGGCCCTTCCAGCCCTTTGAGCCATACCGCCCAGCGACCCGTGATTTAATCCCAGCCTAATCACAGGGCAATTTACAATGACCAATTAACCTACCAACCAGTGCATTTTTGGACTGTGGGAGGAAACCGGAGCACCCGGAGGAAACCCACGCAGTCACGGGGAGAATGTACAAACTCCCGACAGGCTGTGGCAGGAATTGAACCCCGGTCGCCTGTACTGTTAGACGTTGTGCTAACCACTACGGTACTGTGCAGCCTGAAATTTGCTGTTCTGCGGCAGCAGTTCATTAGAAAACTGTAAATCACAATAAGCAATATATATTAAAGAATTAAATAGCGCAACAGAAGAGCAAAGTTGTGATGTAAAGTTCATGGGTTCAGGGACGGTTCAGGAATCTGATGGCGGGGGGGAAGAAGCTGTTCCTAAAATGCTGAGTGTGTTTCTTCAGGCTCCTGTACCTCCTATGTATAATACAAACCCTCCAGTCCCAATAACATAATCATTAATCCTCTCTGTACTCCTCCAGTTTACTGACATCTTTCCTATAGCAGGGTGACCAGAACTGTACACAGTACTCCAAATCTAGCCTTACCTCCATCTTGTGCAGACGTAACATAATGTCCCAACTCCTGCTCTCCATGTTATGGGCACTTGTGCAAATGGGCTAGTTTAATCCAGTTTTGTATCATTTACCGGTACTGAGTTTTCCGGATTGGAAGTGCCCGGCCAGTCTTTCCCATCTGTCCTCGCTGCCTGGATGGAGGATGGATCATTCTCTCTTCTCCCCACTTCCATCGGGCAGACGTTGCAAAAGCCTGAAAGCATGTACCACCAGGCTCAGGGACAGCTTCTATCCTGCTGTATTAAGGCTGTTGAATGGTCCCCTAGTATGGTAAGTTGGAGTCTTCACCTCATAATCTACCTCATTATGACCTTGCAGCTTATTGACCGCCTGCACTGCACTTTCTCTGTAACTGTAACACTTTATTCTGCATTTTCTTACTGTTTTCTCTTGTACTATCTCTGTGCATTAAACTTAATGAAATGATCTGTGTGGATGGATGCGAAAACAAATATTTTCACTATACCTTGGTATGTGTGACAGTAGCACGCATACCAAACTCTGAATGAAATATAGCTGCTGTTGTCCTTATATTCCTATAAGGACAACAGCAGCTATATTTATTAGGAGTTTGAGAAGATTTGCTGTCACCAAAGCCACTCACAGATTTCTACAGGTGTAACACGGAGAGCATTCTGACTGGCTGCATCACCGTCTGGTCTGGAGTGGGGAAAACACGGCTCAGGATCGAAATGAGCTGCGGAAAGTTGTGAATTCAGTCCGCTCCGTCATGGGCACCAGGCTCCCCAGCATCCAGGATACCTTCAGAGAGCCATGCCTCAAAAAGGCAGCATCCATTATTAGGGACCCCTGTCACCCAGGCCATGCCCTCTTCTCATTGATACCATCAGGGAGGAGGTACAGAAACCTGAAAGCACTCACTCAGCATTTCAGGAACAACTTCTTCCCCTCTGCCACATGATTTCTAAATGGATATTGAACTCATGAACAATACCACACTACTTTTTTCTTGTTTTGCACGACTTACTTAACTGTTTAAAATATATATACTTCTCACTGTAACTTACAGATTTTATTATTATGTATAACACTGTGCTGCTGCTGCAGAACAACAGATTTCATGACATATGCCAGTGATATCAAACCTGATTCTGATTCTCCTGGTGAATTTCTTCTGGGTGCTGTCCTTTCCTCCCACATTCCAGGTTAGGGGTAGGGGTAGTAAATTGCCATGCTTGTGCAAAATCATGGCGACACTTGCAGACTGTCCCCAGCCCATCCACAGATTGTGTTGTTTATTGACGCAATATCATGCAGTTTGGGGTGTACGGGGGTGTCAGGGAGGGGTAGCATCTCTGGTGGGGGAACATGTCGCGTCCTTTTCAAGGCGGTTAGTCCACCTTTGGTCCCCACCTGGCACTCAGCTCTCACCTGTGGCTCCCGTAGCTGTTTGCATGCGACAGCGGCCACACCCCGGGCAACGGCTTCGACAAGCCGGCTAAACCAGGTGAGGGTAGCCGACGGGTCTCAAACCCTCGGTGAGATAGGGAGTTGTCTCTCCCAGCATGTGAAGACGGACTCTGGCGGACTGAGTGGACGAGACCAATGGAAGGTCCAACGGTCAAGAAGGCGGTCTCTGCAAGCGTCGTGGAACGTGTAGAGCAGAACAAGACACAGAAGATGTCCTGGTCATCCACTGCACCTAGTCCCATCTCCAGCCATCTCAACTCCTGTCTTGCCCCTGGATCCAGATGGGAATTGGGAAGAGGGAGAGTGAGGCTGACACTGCACAGCTCTCCCTCACTTAAATCCAAATCATGCGTTAGTCTTGACATCATCAATTGGTGTTGAGGTCTTCATCGACAACGATGGACAAACACAAACTGTATGTTTCAATGTATATGAAAGCTAACCTTTCTTCAATCTTATCCTCAAGATTAAAGATGACACCAGAGATTTTGGTGGACCTTCCTTCTGTTTACCTGTGAAACAGTTTAATTCTTTGCTTCCCGTGTCTCTTTTTTCCTTTTTCAAGGTGGCTGGGGTCGTGTCAGAGTGTCTGATCCAGTCTGCAGCTCATACTACGGTTCTTCACGGGTGGTGATTCTCACGTTTGGAACTCACCGAGGAGCCTGGCGTTTCAGTATCTCCAGATGCCGCCTGAAAGATGTGCGCCTTCAGGGTGCGGCCCCGTGGCTGACCCGATTCTTCGCTAATGTCACAGACTGAAGTGTCGCGGGAGGCTGAAGCTTTGAAAGAGTGGGCAGGCGGTGTACGGCACTGCCAAAGGAAGGAGGAGGGGGAGAGTTAATGCTTTTACTGCTGCTTGTGTGTGGGAGAGAGAAAGAGGAAGCTTTGGGGTTCTAACATTTTCTGTCAGATATTCTTTTTTTAATGTTTTGTGGATGTCTGTGAAGATTAAGGATTTCAGGTTGTATTCTGTAAGCATTCTCTGATATTAAATCAAACCATTTATTTTGTTATTATTTTTCGTTGTGCTATCTCAAGGTGTTTAGATTAAAGTCTGTCACGAGCCTTGTGGGCCATCAGGCCGGTGCTTATGCCAGTTTCCGTGGCATGAAGCGACTGAGAGTACGAGACTACCCCCCCCCCCCCCACCCCAGATAGGACGCCAGTCTATTGTGAGTGAATGCCAGTACCCATTCTCAGCTGGGTAGACTGGAGCATTGTGTGGTTAAGTACCTTGCTCAAGGACACACTCACTGCCTCGGCCGAGGCTTGAACCCACGACCTTCAGATCGCTAGTCCAATGCCCTGACCACTTGGCCACGCGCCACACATCTCAAGGTTTAGATGTGATGAAACAATCTGTGTGGATACCATCCACAGCAAAGTCCCTCATTGTACCTTGGTGCACGTGACAACAATAAACCAATTTACTAATTCCCTCTCACTCTCTCATGATTCCTGAGAGTGAACTTATTAACAGAGTTTTTGGACCCCTTACCAGTTATCTCCTGATAATTGTGCAAGTCCGTGTGCTGAAGAACGAAGGTCAAACCCTTGTTCGGGGAGTCTGGGGCCGAATCTCGAAGGTCAAATCCATGATCGGCGAGTCCTAGGGTCGATACGGGAGGTCGTCGAAGTCCGAAGTTGGATGCCCGGTGTCTGAGGGCTTGTGACCAAGGGCTGATGGTGGACTGTCCTGGGTTTGGAAGCCTGTCTGTGTGATGGTCAGGTGGTGGGTGGATGGGTGGGGTGGGGGGAAGGGGCTTGATTTGCGACTGTTGTTGCTCTGCTGAACATTGTGGGTATGCGATGTTGGTGCCGGAATGTGTGCCAACACGTGCGGGCTGCCCCCAGCACTTCCTTGGTTGTGTTGGCTTTAATGCAAACCATAGAAACCATAGAAACTACAGCACAGAAACAGGCCCTTTGGCCCTTCTTGGCTGTGCCGAACCATTTTCTGCCTAGTCCCACTGACCTGCACATGGACCATATCCCTCCATACACCTCCCATCCATGCATTTCACTGTATGTTTTGACGTACGTGTGATAAATGTCAATCTGAATCTGATGTGGCTTTTGAGAAGGGTCCTGTCAATTGTCTTAACATATCACGGAACAATTTAGACCCAATGGAAATAAACAGTTGACATTTTGGGCCAAGGCCCTTTCAGCCCAAAACGTCGACTGTTCATTCCCCTCCATAGATGCTGCCTGACCTACTGAGTTCCTCCAGCATTTTGTATGTAGTGGCCTGGATTTTGATCATCTGTAGAACCTCTAGTGTTTATACAGTCAATGGAGCCGCAAACCTCTCCCCTCCACCCAACACCCCCAACTCCTCTAGATCTCCTTGAGAAGGTGCTGGAATCATGATGAAAGTCCCGTTAAACATCAAACTCTTTACAATTTTCAACACCACTGTACAACACTAAAGGAACTGGTTAATCTGATCTTGCCTGATATTGCTGGCAGAATTTCAGATGGCAACGACGAGGTGTACAGGAACAAAACAGATCATCTGGTTGGGTAGTGTCGCAACAACCTTACACTCAATGTCAGTAAGACCAAGGAATTAATTGTGGACTTCAGAAAGGGTAAGATGAGGGAACACACGCCTGTCCTCATTGAAGGATCAGAAGTGGAAAGGGAGAGTAGTTTTAACTTCCTGCGTGTCAACATCTCTGAAGATCTATCCTGGGCCTAACATATTGACACAGTTGCAAAGAAGGCATGACAACGGCTATATCTCGTGAGGAGTTAGAGGAAATTTGGTATGTCACCAAAGACACTCACAGATGACTACAGATGTACCGTGGAGAGCGTTCTAACTGGTTGCATCACCGTCTGCTATGGAGGGGCCACTTCACAGCATCAAAAAAATATGCAGAAATTTTAACCTCTGCCAGCTCCATCATAGACCCTGGCCTCCCCAGTGATGCCTCAAAAAGGACCCCTATCACCCAGCACATGCCCTCTTCTCACTACCATCAGGGAGGAGGTACAAGAGCCTGAAGACACACACACTAAACTTTTTCCAAGAACAGCTTCTTTCCCTCCACCATCAGATTTCTGAATGGACAGTAAACCCATGAACAGTACCTCACTAATTTCCCCCTCTGTTTTTGCATGACTTATTTAATTTAATTTTCTTTTATGTATTTTTCTTATTGTAATGTATAGTTTTTATTATTATGTATTGCAATGTACTGCTGCTGCAAAACAACAAATTTTACAACATATGCTGGTGATATTAAACCTGATTCTGATTCTGTTTCTGAAGGGTCTCGCCCAAAAGAGCGACTGTTTCCTCCCCTCCATAGATGCTGCCTAACCTGCTGAGTTCCTCCAGCATTTTGTGTGTGTGTGTTGCTCTGGGTTTCCAGCATCTGCAGAATCTCTTGTGTATATGATTCAGCTCTAGCTTGTGAGGACAGACAGGACTTACCATCTGACATTAAACATCTTAAAGACACATGCATGTAACTTACTTTTAACTATTTAATAGACATACATATACTTACTGTCATTCACAGTTTTTCTCTCTCTATTATTATGTATTGCACTGCTGCTACAAAGTTAACAAATTTCATGACATATGCCAGTGATATTAAAACTGATTCTGATTTTTTGTGACATACTCTCACTGAGTGTACGTTCGTGGTCTTCTGTTGCTGCAGCCCAAACACTTCAAGGTTCAACATGCTGTGCATTCAGAGATGCTCTTCTGCACACCACTGTTGTAACACGTGGTTATTTGAGTTAATGTCACCTTCCTGTCAGTTTGAACCAGTCTGGCCATTCTCCTCTGACCTCTCTCATTAACAAGGTGTTTTCACCCACAGAACTGCCGTCACTGGATGTTTTTTTTTTCTCTCACACCATTCTCTGTAAATTCTAGAGACTGTTGAGCTTGAAAATCCCAGGAGATCAGCAGTTTTCTGAGATACTCAAACCACCCCATCTGGCACCAACAATCATTCCACAGTCAAAATCACTAAGATCACATTTCTTCCCCATTCTGATGCTTGGTCTGAACAACAACTGAACCACTTGACCATGTCTGCATGCTTTAATGCATTGAGTTGCTGCCATGATTGGCTGATTAGATATTTGCATTAACAAGCAGGTGTATACAGGTGTACCAAAAAACGTGACCACTGAGTGTATATAATTAAGTTGGTACTTTTTCCCACTTGACAAAACATCTTGTGAAAGGGGACATGGACAGTTACAACACCACCCCCGGATCCAAATTGGGGGTTTGATGTCCTTGTAGGTGATGTATTAGTTTTTGCGAGGGAGGGGGTTTGATGTTCTAGCTGCTGTTTTCCGGGTGGGCGATCTGTTAGTTCTTGTGCAAGGGAGGGGTTGCGGGATCTGGAGTTTGTAAGTTTTTTTTCTTTTTCTTTTTTGTGTGGGGGGAGTTTGATGTCTTTTTCAATTATTTCAATATGTTTTCTGTTTTTCATGGCTATCTGGAAAAGGCAAATCTCAGAGACATCTTAAAGGTAAACTATCGTCATCTGGGCACCACGGTAGTGTAGCTCTCAGCGTGATGCTTTTTCAGGTCAGGTCATCGGAGTTCTGAGTTCAATTCTGACTTCCTTCGTCAGAAAGTTTTACATTCTTCCCATGTGCGCGTGGGTTTCCTCCTACAGTCGAAAGACATATGGGTTGGTAGGTTACCTGGTCATCGTAAATTGCCCTGTGTTTAGGCTGGTGTTAATTGGGTGGGTTGCTGGACAGCTTGGCACTGTGTGCAGAAAGGCCTGTTCCACACTGTACTTCTAAATCAGCAATAAAAAAAAAGATAATCTATCATCATTTATTTAAAGTTCAAAGTTGTTTTTTGTATATCACAGTTGAAACCATAGTGAGACAGAGAAGTGACATTAGACAATGGGACACAATCCCTCTCCAGTCCACAAAACAATAATGTTCCCATCGACCGATAGATCCCAAAATTGACAATCCATCTATACTAATACACAGCCTATTGTCAAACAGGAACCATCAAAACTGTCGGCAAAATAAACATTAAAAAAAAACACAAGGCCTTTATTCCACTGTTAAAAAGGAAGTTATCATAGCAAGGACTGTTAATGGAGTCTCACGCGTCTGTAACTAGTGATGGAAACAGTTGTTTACACACAAGCATTCTCCTTTAAGTAGGTACAATCAGTTGGTCCCTGTTAAGCTGCAATCACTGTTCCCTCCGACCTGCGCGGATGTGCGGCCACGCAGTAACTGAAATGCTCTTTCTTGCTCCTGTAGCCTTTGTTGCCATGCAGCTGGGATTTTCTTTTATATAATGTTAATATAACTTCAAAATTATGCTAATGTAATTCTGAAATTTATGTTAATATAATTGTGAAATCCCCTGTAATTACGTATTAATGAATATAATCCATAAAATTTTAAAATAATAAACATACCACAACTTTTACTTTGAAATATTATAGAGCTTCAATGTATTTACATTGTCAGTGTTTCAAGTTACAACACTGTTACAAATTGCAACAATAAACACAGAATGGATGGTGGTAGCTTATGGTTAATAAACCGCCAGCCTGCAGAACACCGACGCTGTTTAAAAGTTTATGAAATGTGAAAGATTTTCTTTGTTGTACTGTATTTCATAATACCTTTCAATTAATAAATAAAATAATTCAAAAGTATGTGATTTTTCAATTGTCATTCTAAATATTCATAGTATGCATATTACAAAAAAAGACATTTAGAGTGCTGCACAATGGCTGGTCATGCAGCTGTAAAAAAAATAGAGGGAATGTTGGTTGCATTGTTCAGCAGTTCGGTCGGGGATCAGTTAGGACTTCTCCAAGAGAACTATGACCTTGTCATAGACCTTGGAGGCATGCGTGCCTCAATGACCCGGAGAGTTATGCTGGCTGGAGTCAGGGCTTTATGATTTGGCTCTTGGTAGGATCACCCATGCCAAACAAGTCAAACGGTAGAGGCCAGACTAAGAGTGGTCCTCCAGTCCTCTAGGTACAGGGTTCAGCTCAGGGCTAACAACTCTGATTGGTAAAACAAAACTGTTACGGAAACAGCAACAGAGAATACTTCTACATATTGGTGTGATGGTATTCCTGAGTCTCCACCAGAGACTTGCATGGCTGACACCAGTGAAAACCAAGAGGAAGCTACTGACGTGATGAAGGAAACTGTGAACACTGCCAGAGATGTGGAGGACCTCCCTTGCTGCCCTGAACACCAGCGGTGTAATGGGCAGTCAGTTAGGAATGCGTGTTTGTAGGGCACTGTATTCGGGGGGGGGGGGTCACAACCTTCTCTCAATGCAGCTAGCTAGATTGTGGTGGGGTAGTGCATGCACAAAGTAATCACAGACCCCACCCATCCTGGACATTCACCGTCTCCCCTCTCCCATCAGGCAGGAGATACAAAAGTCTGAAAGCTCGTACCACCAGGCTCAAAAACCGGGTCTATACCACTTCTGTAAGATCATTGATTGGGTCCCTAAGGTGGGCTCTTTACCTTATTATCGTGCTGAACATTATTGTCACCTGGCACTGCACTTTCTCCACAACAGCAACTAATTTTCATCAACGCACCATAGAAAGCATCCGATCTGGCTTGGTGTGGCAACTGACCTCGTAAAACTGTAGAGGGTTGTGGACACAGCTCGGCACATCATGGAAACCAGCCTCCCCTCCACGGACTCTGTCTACACTTTTCACTACCTCGGTAAAGCAGCCAACATAATCAAAGTCCCACCCACCCCACCCTGGACATTCTCTGTTCTGTTCTCTCCCACCGTGTTGAAGACACAAAAGCCTGAGCTCACATAGCATCAGGCTCAAGGTCAGCTTCTTCTATCCCGCTGTCAAATGGTTTCCCGTGCAATAACATGGACTCTTGACCTCACAATCTACCTCACTGTGATCTTGCACTTTATTGTCTACCCGCAGTGCACTTTCTCTGAAGCTGTTGTACTTTCTTCTGCGTTCTGTTATTGTTCTAGCTCAATGCATTGTGTGATCTGTATGAACTGCATGCAAGACAAGCTTTACAACATCTCTGAGTCCATGTGACAATAAACCAATTCCAGTTCACTAAGACCCTTCCTTTGCCATGATGAACTACCCCAGCCAACCCAATATCACAAATGACCTTAGATCGATCACAAATCACAAAAATTATACAACCCCTTGCTACTTATAAACAGTGAAAATGGACAACAACGATACAATGCAGCACTGTCCAATCAGAAGCATCCTTTCCCCATTGACTGACCTCTAATTGGTGGCTTTGCCAATTGGTGTCATGCCCAAATCCAATCCTGCAGTGGGTGTAAATACAAAATTCTGGAGGAACTCCTTGGATCCAGCGTCAGCATCTCTTGTGTTTATGGTGGATATCCATGTGGTGGTGGGGGGGGGCGGTGGTGTGGAGGAGAGGTGGGAGAACTGAATTTGATGTCTTCAGATGAAAAGTGACTAAAATAAGATGGAATTGAGGCATTTACATCGTGTTACTAGACGCATTGGGTGGCAGAGTGGAGTTGTAAGACACTCCTCCACTCCGCTAACCTGCAGGTCACCCTTGGGCGAGGTGTAGCACCTGCTTAGCACTCCCTACCTCAATCAGGGTCACGTGAAACCATGGGAGCAGGTGGTGGATGGTCGTATGAGCAGCTGGTTCATATCACGTCTTGGTTATGCGACCACTGACGCCAGGCAGACAATCTCTGAAGAGTGTTTATACTAGCTGCGATCACCAGTCTTGTGAAGACACTGCCCAGAAGACAGCAATGGCAAACCACTTCTGTAGAAAAAATGCCAAGAACAATCATGGCCAAAGACCATGCTCGTCCATGTCACATGACACACACATAATGGTGACGTTAGGCGACACAGTACATAATGGTGATGATGATGAGATGCTTTCTGGTGGTGGTGCGGGCTGAATAGGCAAAGCTAGAAGGGAAGGTGTTGCAAGTCCTTTCTCTCCACGTAGGTTTTGAACAATCTGGTTGGATAGAGGGACCAGATCCAAAAGCAAACTCCGGTGGCGATCAGTTAATTAGGGAAAATTGTAGGGAGAACAGGAATTTTTTTTCTCTCTGAGAAAAGGCCATCACTGACTCAATGGCTGAATGGCCTCCCTTAATGGGGTGAAGGAATTGAGCTCGTGCAGTTTGGCGGACCCGGACCCAGGGTCCACACTGTGCCAGTGAATGCTGCGCCACTCCCTCCCTCCCCCGTCAATCGCACCAGTAAGGTGGCACCATCACCCCCCCTAAGTACGTACACACCTGCCTTCTCAGGATGATTGATGGCCGATCACTCACTGTCAATTCTACATGCAGCAGTCCCAGCCACGGCAGTGGACTCCGTCAATCGATCGTGGTGGAAACGTGTGAATGCCCGTCAATTGCACCCAAAGCACGAAGCCTTCAGTATGGGACTGGAGTCACAGAGACCCTGAAGGAGTGATAACACAGTATGCCCCACCTCGCTGACCAGAATGCTTCTGCGCATGTCACGAGCAATGGTGGTAGAGCAAGCACAGACCTCACTCTCAGCACAGCCTTTAAATGTTCGTAAGGATTTATAACTTGAGGCACAAGCCAGCCGGCACAGAAACAGCTAGCCCAGTGCTGTGGTAAACAGGAAGCTTGTCACAAAATGACAAAGATGGCACTAGATTGAGGATTATATTAGACTGGTACAGAGTGGTGAGGGTTAAAGCCTAGGTTAAAGTGTAGTTTTGAAATTTTGCTCATGGACATCGATCGGTGTGGAAATTGGCAAAATTTTACACCTAACCCAGACTCTCCTATCTCGCACACTTCAACGGCAGAGGGAGCATGGGTCAGACATAGATTGGTATCTCTCTACACTGTCCCATCACCCACTCCCCGGGTCAGACACAGACTGATATCCCTCTACACTGTCCCATCACACACTCCCCGGGTCAGACACAGACTGATATCCCTCTACACTGTCCCATCACACACTCCCCAGGTCAGACACAGACTGGTATCTCTCTACATTGTCCCATCACACACTCCCCCCGGTCAGGCACAGACTGATATCCCTCTACACTGTCCCATCACACACTCCCCAGGTCAGACACAGACTGATAACCCTCTACACTGTCCCATCACACACTCCCCAGGTCAGACACAGACTGGTATCTCTCTACATTGTCCCATCACACACTCCCCCCGGTCAGGCACAGACTGATATCCCTCTACACTGTCCCATCACACACTCCCCAGGTCAGACACAGACTGGTATCTCTCTACATTGTCCCATCACACACTCCCCCCGGTCAGGCACAGACTGATATCCCTCTACACTGTCCCATCACACACTCCCCAGGTCAGACACAGACTGATAACCCTCTACACTGTCCCATCACACACTCCCCAGGTCAGACACAGACTGGTATCTCTCTACATTGTCCCATCACACACTCCCCCCGGTCAGGCACAGACTGATATCCCTCTACACTGTCCCATCACACACTCCCCAGGTCAGACACAGACTGATAACCCTCTACACTGTCCCATCACACACTCCCCAGGTCAGACACAGATTGGTATCTCTCTACATTGTCGCATCACACACTCCCCCAGTCAGACACAGACTGGTATCCCTCTACACTGTCTCAACACATACTTCCAGGGTCAAACACAGAGTAAAGTTCCCTCTGCACTGTCCCATCACACACTGCCAAGCTCAGACACAGAGTGAAGCTCCCTCCACAGTGTCCTATCATACACTTCCAGGGTCAGACAGAGGGAAGCTCCCTCTACACTGTCCCATCACACACTTATAGGGTCAGATACAGAGTGAAGTTCCCTCTAAACCATCCAATCACACAAGTTAAATACAGAATAAAACTCCCTCACAAATATTGTGTGGTAACCTCCAGGAATCTGTCCAGACAGAGGTGTGAAACATAACGATGAGCTCACTCTGAAATATCTGATTTCATGTCGAGGTGAAAAGGAAGAAGAAGACACCTAGTATCATATAGTTATTGTCCCCCAGTGTTAATGGATGTCATTCATCACCAGCTGACTTTGGAACTTATTGTCTGTGGGTTGACTCGTTCAACAACTCTACGATCCATTGACGACAGGTGGATCAAACTGGTTTGTGTTGCATTTGAGCTGGACTGGACGGGAGTAGGATGGATGGTGCAGTGGCAACTCCAGGCAGATGTGGCTTATCACTCAGACAGCTCGGACGCAACATCCATGGGCGACCCTGACTTGTGGAGGGCCTCAACAGGTTGGATGGGATGGAACTGAGAGAAACTGGAGGGAGGTCAATGGCTCAAGTGGCAGCTGTGGGAGGGAAGGAATTGTCGACGTTTTGGGTCACATGGATGAATCGAACCTCAGCCTGAAACATCGACAGTTACTTTCCCCCCTACAGATGCTGGTCAACCCACTGAGTACCTCCAGCAGACTATCTGTCGCTTCACCCTCCAGCGTTGACAGCCTTGTGTGTCTTCTCTGGGTTGCTGGGCATGGGTTATTGGGACCGGTAAGGCGGGCTGGATTGAAACACAGCAAGTTTTGCTGAACACGGTGGGCATGCTATATTGGCACCAGAATGTGTGGCAACACTTGCGGGCTGCCCCCAGCTCATCCTCACTCTGTGTTGGCTGTTAAGGCAAATGACACATTTCACTGGGAATCTGAATCTGAGTTTGGACTATTTTAGAAGTGTGGGGTTTATCTGCATTGGGTTGGGTTACATTGAAATGGGCTGGAGGGATCAGGTTCTGGTTAGGATGGCACTGAACCATGAGGCTCGTCATGGTTGCTTTTTTAGGTTCATAAGGGTAGTTTTAGGGGGACTGAGAGGAGAATCGGAGTCCAGGCTGTCATGAGCCTGTGAGCCTGTGCACCTGCATTTGTTAATTGTTGTCTTATCTAGCATTGTTGAACCCTGGTGCTTACTGCTTAATCTTGCCCAGTTTATTGTGACTGGCACGGGTTTTCTGCGTACTGTGATCTCCTGATTAGCACTTATCGTGGGATCCTTGTGTTTTGAGAATGATTCACCTTGCAGTGTTGCTCGGTCAAGCCACTGACCTGTTGGAATACCTACGAATAATCGATTGTTTCTGTCTCTACATGGCAGTCTGTCGTTCCTCTGCACCTGGGTTCAGTCGTCTGCCAGCGCACACCATGACACAGGTTAGGGTTCGGGGGATAGGGATGTGGGAAGTTAGAGGTCAGGGCAGTCAATGAATTTTCGGGGGCAGGAGATGCTGGTCAGAGTCCAGGTCAGAACACTCCACAGTTGAAGCCCAAGGACGGAGACTAGTGATCCCCTTAGTTAGGGCCCCGGGGACCAGGGCTGGTGATGCCACTGAGATTGGCAAATCCCAGCACCAGAGGTCCGAGCAAGCGGGAGGCATGAGGGCCAATGACCCCTCTCTCCCCCAAGGTCAGTAGGATCTGAGGTCAGAGGTCCAGGCTTGCCAGTCACAGACTCGTGACTGGGAATTCCTGGGGGCGATACACAGAGGTTGCTAAGTGCGGTAATTGAAGACTGAAGACAGCAAGTCTGGAGGTCAAGGCTGAAGGTTGAAGTTCCTGGGTCACATGTCTGGAGTCAGAGGCCTGGTATCTGTGAGTCTGGGTCAGGGACTGGAGATTAGAGGCCTGGGGGCAGCCGGTACTGGAGTTGGAGGCCTGTCTGTGTACCTGAGTGGGTGGAAGGATGGGAAAGGTTGTCATTCTGCTGAAGACTGAGGAGATGTTATTACACATTTCACTGTCTGTTTTGACATACACATCTGGATCTGAATCTACTGTCCAGTTTCCCCCTTGCATTTTACTCAGAGAGCGGTAGATGCCTAGAATGCGCTGCCTGCTATGGAGGTAGAGGCAAATACGTTAGAGACTTTTAAGAGACGTTTGGATGGGCACATGGATGAAGGGATATGGATATGGTGTAGGTAGGAAGGATTAGAGTTTTGTTTTTTTAATTTATTTTTTAGCTGGTTCAGCACAACATTGTGGGCCGAGTGCCGTGTTGCAGTACCATAATGTTCTATGTGATCTATAAACAATAAATGACTCTGAATGTGATTAGAGTGGGCTGGGATGGGCTGAATTGATTCTGGATATCTGGGGTTGCTTTGAATTGAGTTGAAATAGATTGTTGTTGCTTCAAATGGGATTGTTTTGAGATAGGTTGTGTAGGAATCACTTGCAATATGTAGAGTTGTGTTGGATTGGATTGGGTTTTGATGGGATCTCCAGGTTCACAAACTACTTGAGATTTCATCCTCCACCCTACCAACCTCTGCTATTAACCTGTAGGCAACAAGACCATTATGTTTCCCACTTCCAGGTGCTAAGCTCTCAGGATAACCATAGAAAATGTTGGAAGCACTCAGCAGGTCTAACAAATGGTCTCTGTCCTGAAACATTAACCGTTTCTCTCTCCAACGACACTGCCAAGCCCACTGAGAATTTCCAGCATATTCAGAATGCGGGCATCTGCAGTATTTTGAATTTTTCTTTCTGTTTCACTCAAAGCATTGTCCTGGAAATTCCTGAATGGTCTGGAAACCCTAGAGGGAAGTGAACTGACACTGCCAAAGGCAGAGGAGGCTGGGAAGAAACCGGTATCACTCCTGCACCAATCTTCAATTCACAGTCCAAGAGCTCTGGGCTCAAGGCCATCCAGAGTACTTTCTCTTTAAAATATTACAAGAAGAGGAACTACAAACAACGGCAGCTTTTCGTGTAGTGGGTGCGACCATGGATCGAGGCCGGGGCGGTGGGTGGGGCAGTTTCACCGGTCATCGTGTTGTGGTGAATTCGCTCCATCTTCATTGTCACCGCTCTCATCTTTCAGGCCCTTCAACCTCTGCCGGGCAAAGTCCTCGAAGACAATGTCATCGTCACTGCAAAGGGGCAGAACAGATTGAACCTAGAGTCATTGAAAGCTGTGGCATAGAATGAGGCCGCCCAGCCCTTCCTCTCCGGGCTGGCCCAGGAGATGTTACTTGGCCAGATCCCACCTCCCAGTGAAGAGCCTTGCAGATTACAGTCCTTCAAACATTGTACCAAGTACATAGAACATGGAAGATAGAACATTACAGCACAGTACAGGCCCTTCAGCCAACAATGTTGTGCAGACCTTTTAATCTACTCTAAGATCAATCTAACCCTTCCCTCCCACAAGGCCCTCCATATTTCTTTCATCCATGTACCAATCTAAGTGTCACTTAAATATTCTTATTCTATCTGCTTCCACCACCACCTTCTGGCAGTGCATTAATCCCTATGACATCTGACATCCCCCTATACTTTCTTCCAAGCACCTTCAAATTATCCCCTTGTGTACTGGCCACTTCTGCCCTGAAAAAAGGGTGCTGGCTGTCCACTTGATCTATGCCTCTTATCATCTTGTACACCTCTATCCCATCACCTGTCACCTTCCTTCGCTCTAAAGAGAAAAGCCCTGGCTCACTCAACCAATCCTCATAAGACATGCTCTCTAATCCAGGCAGCATCCTGGTAAATCTCCTCTGCACCCTCTCTAAAGCTTCCACATCCTTCCTATAATGAGACGACCAGAACGAAACACAATTTTCCCAGTGTGGTCTCACCAAAGTTTTCTAGAGCTGCAACATTACCTTACTGCTCTTGAACTCAGTCCCCTGACTAATGAAGACCAACACAACATACACCTTCTTAACCAATCTATCAACTATACGGCAACTTTGAGGGATTTATGGACGTGAACCCCAAGATCCCTCTGTTCCTCCACACTGCTAAGAATCATGCAATTAACCCCGTTGTTCTCTCTTCTGCCTTAATATTTTGGGTCAGTGGCTTCCCTTGACATACCTCATTATAGGAAAGACGTGGAAGCTTTAGGGAGGATGCAGAGGAGAATTACCAGACGCTGCCTGGATTAGAAAGCATGTTTTAGGAGCATAGATTGAGTGAGCTGGGGCTTTCCACCTTGCAGCAAAGGTTGATTAGTAAGGGTGTCACAGGTTACGAGGTCAAGACAGGAGAAAGGGATGAGAGAAATAATAAATCAGCCATGATGGAATGGTGCAGAATACTCAATGGGCCAAATGGCCTAATTCTGCTCCTATGTCTTATGGTCTTGACAGCTGTGTACAAGATGATAAGGGGCACAGACCGAGTGGACGGCCAGAGACTTTTCCCAAGAGCAGAAACGGCTAATATGAAGGGGCATAGGTTTCAGGTGATTGGAGGAAAGTACGTCAGAGATAGTTTTTTCAATTGGAGAGTGGTGGGTATGTGGAATGTGCCATCAGGGGTGGTGGTCGAGGCAGATACATTGATACCTTGAAGAAACTCACAGACAGGCATGTGGACAGTCCTTGTACATCCTGTGAGCTAATCTTATGTACTTATATTTATTGTGTTTTTAGTTTTCTTTTAGATTATTGTATTTTTTTAAGCTGCATCAGATCCGGAGTAAAAATCATTTTGTTCTCCTTTACACTTGTGTACAGAAAAATGACAATAATCTTGTGAATCGTGAGTTTTGAGTGAATGAAAGAAAATGGAGGCCTCTGTGGGAGGGATGGGCTGGATTTTGGAGTAGATTCAGGCTCTGCAGTCACAACACAGTGGACCGCAGAGCCAGTACTGTGCTGTACTGTTCTATGCGCTCTGAAATGACCGAGGCAGAGACGTTTGGGGAAACAACGAGGATCAAAGCAGAGCATCCAAAACTTACTTGGTGTCAAACTCGATCAGGTTGGTGTCGATGGGAGACTCGTTCTCAGTAGCTGTAAAGAAGAGTCACAGATGAGAAAGAACCCATGACTGGAATCCAACTTGATGATCACACTGACCCCCCCCCCCCCCCCCCCCCGGTCAATGGATGTCTTCAGAATAACACAGCGTCTGTTCCCTGTTAGCCTGACCACTTCTTGCCCTCAGCCCTGGCTCCCCCATTCTGTTCCCTTCACCACTTGCCTCACTTCACTCCACATCACCCCACCTCTCCTAGAGTCTCTCCCCCCTGCCAGACCAGTATGAATGCCCCCTGCTCATTTGTCCATCTGCATCCCTCTCCAACCCACCAGCTTCCATTTCTCCCATGCCCCCTCTCATCTCATTGCACCCCTCCCTCCTCATCCCAATCCACCTCTTCCCTCCCCATCATCCTACTGCCCTGCCTACACCTCCCTCCTTATCTGCCCTCAGAAGCTAAACTCCCTCCATGGATGATATTGCCTTTTCTCACAGATGCACAGTGGAGAGTATATTGACTGGTAGTATCGCAGCCAGGTACAGAAACACCAATGGCCCAGAATGCAAAAGCCTACAGAAAGTAATGGACACAGCCCAGCCCATCACAGGAAAGGCCCACCATACCGTTGAGCACATCTACAGACAAGAAGCGCTGCTATAAGAAAGCAGCACCCATCAAGTTTTAGTTCAACTTTAATTATCATTCAATATAATGAATACAGCCAACTGAAGCAGTGCGCGTCTGAGGCCAATGTGCAAACGACATTACCATCAGCACACAGCACAAGTAGCACATGTGGTTATAATTTCAGAAAAAAAGTCACAAAGTGAAAAAGTAATAATATGGCCCAAGTCCCCAAGTACCATGACCAGACTGATGGTAAATTGACCTGGTCCAGTTTGTTCTTCCACCGAGCAAACAGTAGAAAGCAGCACTGACCGAACACTGGAGAACAAACACCAGAGGGCAGCACTGACCGAACACTGGAGAACAAACACCAGAGGGCAGCACCGAGTGAACACCGGACAGCAGCACCGAGCGAACACCGGAGAGACAGCACCGACTGAACATCGGAGAGACAGCACCGACTGAACACTGGAGAGACAGCACCGACTGAACACCAGAGAGACAGCACCGAGCAAGCACCGGAGGGCAGCACCAACCGAACACCGGACAGCAAACACCAGAGGGCAACACCGAGCGAACACCGGACAGCAAACACCAGAGGGCAGCATCGAGCGAACACCGGGGGGGGGGGGGGGGGGGGGGCAGCACCGAGCGAACACCGGAGGGCAGCACCGACTGAGCACCGGAGAGCAACACCGAGCCAACACCGGAGGGCAGCACCGAGTGAACACCAGAGAGCAGCACCAAGCCAACACCAGAGGGCAGCTCCGACTGAACACCGGAGAGCAGCTCTGCCTCGGCATCTCCTCCCCTCTGTGACAGAGACAGCACCGAGCAAGCACCGGAGGGCAGCACCAACCGAACACCGGACAGCAAACACCAGAGGGCAACACCGAGCGAACACCGGACAGCAAACACCAGAGGGCAGCATCGAGCGAACACCGGGGGGGGGGGGGGGGCAGCACCGAGCGAACACCGGAGGGCAGCACCGACTGAGCACCGGAGAGCAACACCGAGCCAACACCGGAGGGCAGCACCGAGTGAACACCAGAGAGCAGCACCAAGCCAACACCAGAGGGCAGCTCCGACTGAACACCGGAGAGCAGCTCTGCCTCGGCATCTCCTCCCCTCTGTGACAGCAACAGCTTTGTCCTCGCCACAACCCAGGCAAAGCTTCTCCCCCATTGTCAGTCTTTCCAATAAACCAGTGAACCGTACTGGCAGTATTCTGCGTTACCAATGTCCAAGAGGATCTTGCGATCACAATAAAAATGTCCAGGATGATCATTCAGACTGCACACTTTCTTGGCACAATGGTATACAACAGGTCCAGGTGACAAGACAACAACGGCACACAAAAACTCCAAATCCATCACTACCCTGATGGAATGGTCATCAAGGAACCCCATCTTTTAGGCTATGCTCACTTCTCCCTGCTGGCATCGGGCAGGAGGTACAAAAGTCTTAGGTCCCGGACCACCAGGTTCAGACACAGTTAAGCTCAAGTTTAATTGCATTTAACCATTCATGAATACAGCCAAATGAAACAGTGTTACTCCGGGACCAAGGTACAAAACACAACACCAACAGTCATACACAGCACAAGGCACTTATATCTCATAAGTCAGCAGTAAATGTACAGTCCCACAAAAATATAGCTCAAATCCCTGAGTGACATGTTCTGTACATTATTGGTGCATGGATGCTATAGAGCAAGAACAAGCAGTTCTCAGCAGTCCACGTACCGGCTGTGTGGTGAGGGCAGGGAACGTCGACTCAGACCATGAGAGGCCTGCGTCTGGCATTTTCATGCCTTACAAGGCGTAGATTGGAAGTCTAGAGACACTAGAGCAATGTGTGATTAAGTGCCTTGCTCAAGGACACAAACACGCTGCCACAGCTGAGGCTCGAACTAGCGACCTTCAGATCGCTAGACGAACACCTTAACCACTTGGCCACGTGCCCAACACAGAAAAAGCACAACAGAGCCTCTTTCACCTCAGACGGTTGAAGAAGTTTGCAATCCTAAGGGCTTTCTACAGGGGCACAATTGAGAGCATCCTGACTGGCTGCATCACTGCCTGGTATGGGAACTGTACTTCCCTGAACCGCAGGACTCTGCAGAGAGTGGTGTGGACAGCCCAGCGCATCTTAGATGTGAAACTTCCCACTATTCAGGACATTTACAGAGACAGGTGTGTAAAAAGGGCCTGATGGATCACTGGGGACCTGAGTCACCCCAACCACAAACTGTTCCAGCTGCTACCATCCGGGAAACAGTACTGCAGCATAAAAGCCAGGACCAGCAGGCTCCGGAACAGCTTCTTCCACCGGACCATCAGACTAATTAATTCATGCTGATATTTCTATGTTATATTGACTGTCCTGTTGTACATACTATTTATTACAAATTACTATAAATTGCACATTGCACACTTAGACTGAGATGCAACGTAAAGACTTTTACTCATGTATGTGAAGGATGCAAGAAATAAAGTCAATTCAATTAAATTCAGAATTCAATTCACAGACAAACAGATGTCTGCACACAAACATGCCATTCCACCAATTGAACACTGGAGGGCAGCAGTTATCACCCTACAACCATCAGGCTCCTGAACCAGCTGGGTAACTTCAATCTCCACAACACCCAACTGATTCCACAACCTGTGCACTCACTTTCAAGGGCTCTACAACTCAAATTCTCAGCATTATTTATTTATTTACTTATTTTTTATTATTATTATTATTATTGTTGTATTTGCACTGATTATCTTCTTTCTATGACTATCACTCACATTGCCAGTGCGCATGCACCGGTCGTGCATGCAGCCTGGTACAGCCGTTCCGATCTATTCTTACTTTCTTCTTCTTACTTTTTTCTTCTTACTTTTTAATTTACGTTATTTTTTGTATTTTTTTTTCTCACAGTAACACGTCGAAGCTGCGCCCTCTCTAACATGCTGGTAGAGAGAGTTTTATTTGGGTTTTCTTTAGCGCTGGAAATGGTTACATCCCGACACGCGGGACAGAAGCAAGGTCGCATTGTGTACTCCACGGACCAGCAAATACCGGCTGGCTTAGCGAACAGAGCAGCGGACACCCCTGCTGAAATCCGGAGGAAAACACACAGAGGGGGATCACAAAGCCGAGGAAAGAGGACCGGGTCCAGACAACAGAGACTTATGGAGAGGAGTTCGGTGGGTAATACCGTTCCGGCTGACCGGAAGTGCACTGACAGCGGTAAGCGTAAAGGAGTTCGGTGCTTACTGATCTGGTTAACAACAGATGGTGCAATCCGGGGCATATTACGATCGAGGAACGTGTTTGCAGACTGGATATTGAACTTTTTACTGTTGGACTTCGGCCACATTCCACCGTGATACAACACTTGGCGGCACGGGAGGTCGTTCCTGCCTGTGGCCATCGAACGTGCAACTCCTCCCGTGGAGGGTCAGACACCCTGAGCCAATAGACTGGTCCTGGACTTATTTTCCATCTGGCATAGTTTGCATTTTGTTGTTTGATTGTTTGTGGTTTTTGTATTGTTATATTTACGCTCTATTCTTGGTTGGTGCGGCTGTAACGAAACCAAATTTCCCTCGGGATCAATAAAGTATATCTGTCTATCGGTTGTTTGTCCATCTTTGTGTGCAGTTGTTCATTGATTCAATTGTTTCTCTTTGTTCTACTGTGAATGGCTGCAAGGAAATGAATCTCAAGATTGTATATGATGGATATATACATACTTCAGTAATAAATTTACTTTGAACTTTCTCTTTTTGAGTCCAGTGACTCAAGAGGGTGATAAGATTGTGCTGGTTTAACTTTAATTGATGGAGTTTTAGGTTTCAAAATTAGCAGAGAAACAGGCCATTCGGCCCACAATGTCTATGCTGACCATGATGCCAAACTAATCCCATCTGCCTGCACATGAACAATACCCCTCCACTCCCTGTCTGTTCATATGACTGTCCATAGCAGGGGTTCACAACCATTTTCATGCCATGGACCAATACCATTTAGTAAGGGGTCTGTTGAAAGTGCTGGAGGAACTCAGTAGGTCGGTCCGCATCTATGGAGGGGAATAAACAGCCGACGTTTTGGACTGGTATTTTTCATTCATTAAGAGTTCATCCAGCATTTTGTAAGTGGTGTACTGGATCTTCAGCATCTGCAGAATCTCTGGTGTCCATGTCTCTGTATGAGTGTGATTGCTGTTGTATATACTTCCAGCATTACTCCCCCTGGCAACCCATTCCAGTCACCCACCACCCTCTGTGTAGAAACCTGTCCCATACATAGAGTCATAGAGCACTCTAGCACAGAAAGAGACCGTTCAGCCCATCTAGTCCATACTAAACTGTACCAAAGACCTGTACCTAGGCCATCTCCCATCCATGTACTTATTCAAACTTCTCTTAAATGTTGCAATCAAACCTGAATCCACTACTTGCTCTGGCAGCTCATTCCACACTCACTCTCACCGCCCTCTGTTCAGGTTCCCCTTAAATAGTTCACCTTTTATCCTTAACCATACGGGATAGAACAGAATTTGGCCATTCAGCCCATTGGGTCAATTCCACCTCTGGCCTCCAGTTCTAATCTCACTCAAACTCAATTGACAATTCCTTTAAACTTTTCCCCTCTCATCATAAAGCCAAGCCTCCTCGTGAGTGACATCTCTAACCCGGGGAAATGACACTGATGGCCTACCTTATCTGTGCTTCTCACAGACTGGCATCATGATTATCAGAGACATGATGGGCCGAAGGTCTTGTTTGCGTGCTGTGCAGTTTTGTGTTCCATCTAACTTTGTTTCAGCCATTGGGAGATTTTTTTCCAACACTGATTCCCATTTCCTTCTCTGGAATCTCTTACCTTCTCTGCTAAGTGTCTCCTCGTCTGGTTTGGCATGCATCAGGGTGAAAGGAAGCTCTACAACCACGTCACTGGAAGGTGGAGAGGCAGATCATTAGAGTACTGAACCGTTTTTGTAAACCCCACCTCTCCCTTTCCTCCTCACACCAGATCGTTCGGGTGCTGAAACCTCTTTGTCAACCATCTCCACCTCCCTCACCTCCTTATTCCTGATGGATGGTGGGGGGGGGGGGGGGAGTGGTCTCCTCGTGGAACTGACAAAGCAACCCTTCTTGAGAGACAGAGAAACAGAGGAAGAGACATGGAGAGAGAGACAGAAAGATAAGAGGAGATAGAAATAGACCGAGAGACAGAGTGAGTGAGTGAGTGAGTGAGAGAGAGAGAGAGAGAGAGAGAGAGAGAGAGAGAGAGAGAGAGAGAGAGAGAGAGAAAGAGAGAGAGAGAGAGAGAGACGGACAGAGACAGAGACAGGCAGAGATACCGAGAGCGAAAGAGAGATAGACAGAGATGGGGAAAGAGACAGACAGAGATGGGGAAAGAGAAAGACAGAGATAGAGAAAATGGAGAAGATGAGAGAGGAAAAGAAAGGAAATCTTAAAAACAAAGACAAAGGATTACATTGTACGAATCACTGGTGAGGTTGCACTCGGAGTACTGAGTGTAGATCTGGTTGGCCAACCCACAGGAAGGGTGTGATGAACCTGGAGAGGCTGGGACTGTCTCCCCTCGAGTGTAGGAGTCTGAGGGGGTGACCTTCTAGAGAGGGATATCGATAAGGTGAACGGCCAGTGATTTTCCCAATGTATAGGAGCCCAGACCTAGAAGATTTGGGTTTACGGTGAGAGGGGAAAGATTTAAAATGGAGACATTTTCCCCATAGAGGGTGGTGAGCTGCTGGAGAATGTGGTAGAAACAGGTACAACTACAGTGACACTAGGACAGGGACACAGACAGGAAAGATTAATTTATTTATTTAGATACACAATGCTGAACAGGCCTTCCCCGCCCAACAAGCTGCACCACCAAGCAACCCACTGACTTAACCCCAGCCTGATCACAGGACGATTTACAATGACCAATTAACCTACTAACCCATATGCCTTTGGACTGTGGGAGGAAACCAGAGCACCCGGAGGAAACCCACGTATACACAGAAAGAAGGTAGATCCAGAGAGACAGACGGAGTGAGAGTGGGAGGAGAGAGCAAGAGTGAACAACCACGCACAGGGATATCAGAACCAGGTTATTAGCACTGTCCTATATGTTAAATTTGTTGCTTTGTAGTAGCAATACATTGCAAAGGCATAAAAGGTTACAAAACAGATGCATTAAACGGAATAATGAGATATTGTTCATGCGTTCATGAAATCTGATGGCTGACGGGAGGAATGAGAGAGTCACTGAGAAGACAGGGAAATGATCATATCAAATGAGCTGGGGAGGCCCAAGAGGTCTGGTGGCCTATTCACAGAACATAGAACAGAAATGGCCCTTCGGCCCACAATACTGTGCTGACCTTTCAACCTATTCCATCATCAATCTGACCCTTGCCCCCCCCACTACGTAGCCCAACGTCCTCCGTTTTTCATGCCTATCTAAGAGTCTCTTCATCCCTGCTGTACTTCCTCTGATTGAGTCCACTCTGCCACTCAATTGATCATGCTGGATATTTTCAACTCCTTTCTCCCACCTTCTCCCTGTAACACTTAACTCCCTTACCCATCAACAACCTATCCATCTCTGATTTAAATAGACCCAATGACTTGGCCTCCACTGCCAGCTGTGGGAATTAATTCCACAGATTCACCACCCATAAACACAAGAGATTCTGCAGATGCTGGAAATCCAGAGCAACACACACAGAATGCCAGAGGAACCTATTGAAGGGTTTTATTCCTCTCCATAGATGCTGCCTGGCCTGCTGAGTTCCTCCAGCATTTTGTGTGTGTTGCTCAGATTTCCAGCGTCGGCAGATTTTCTCTTCTGTGCATCCCATTATCCTTCCCCTTCCTTTCCGGTCTGGATGGAAGGATCTCGGCCCAGCGCTGACCTGCTGAGTTCTTCCAGCGTTCTGTGGGTAATACAGGGCGGCTGCAGTGTGCACCATCTACAGAATGCACTGCAGATACTCCCAAACCCACCGCTCCTCCCACCCAGAGGGACGGGGGAACACCGCCACCCGCAGGTTCCCCTCCCAGCCACACACTGGTGATACTTGGAAATATATCACCGTTCCCTCACTGTCTCCGGGTCTAAATCCTGGTACAACAGCACTGTGGCAGGGGGGTGGGGGGGGGCATCTTCACCAGGACTGCAGAGGTTCACCCCCATCTTCTCGAAGGCCAGTTCGGGAGGGACGATAAAATGCTGGCCTTCATTCCAGGAAGGAAGTCACGTTTCAAAGAGAGAAGAATATTTTTTTGGAGTGGTTGTGCTGGAGAGGACTGAGGGGACAGCTGCTGTGGGCAGTCTCTCGGGGATGGGGTTTATGTCTGTGGGTGGGACGGACCCCACTCCACCCACGGTGGATCACTTCTGCTGGTAAGGAGATGACAGCATTCATCAGCAGCCATGGTTTCTCTACACCGCATTGCACGCATTGCCAGAGAGGATGGAACATGCACAATGGGGTGAAATGTCTCGTGTTGTTTAGCCGCCGCGGCCGAAGGCTTTGCTGTTTACCTTGTGGCAAGGTCTCCCAAGATGCTGACACCAGAAAACAAAGAGTGAGGGAGAGAGAGAGAGAGAGAGAGAGAGAGATTTGATCAACAAGTCACCATCAGGGTTAATCTAGACATGGAATGCAAGAACACGGCTCCACCACTGCCTCCACGAAGACCACCCCATCGCTGAACATCAACCAGTGACACACCCGGCCCCCAGGTCTCTGGATAATGGGTGGCCCGGAACAATCAAAGGTAGACCTCTCCACACCACAGAACTACGGAGGCATGTAATCAACGGATCCAATACGGAATTGGTTAGAGTGTACTGGGAGTATTGTGAGCCGTTTTGGGCCGTCGTCTAAGAAGGATGAGCTGGCATTGGAGAAAGTCCAGGGAAGGGGTGAATGAGAATGGCTCCCCCAATGAAAGGGTTAACATATGAGGAGTGTTTCGATGGCTCTGGGCCTGTACTCACTGTTTAGAAGAATGAGGGGGATCTCACGGAAACCTATCAGATACTGAGAGGATGTGGGGAGGATGTTTCCTACAGTGCGGGAGTCTAGGACCAGAGGGCACAGACTCAGAATAGAGAGACATTCTTTTAGACGTTTCTTTAGCTGGGGGGTAGTGAATCTGTCGAATTTATTGCCGCAGGTGGCTCTGGAGAACAAGTTATTGGGTGTATTTAAAGTGGAGGTTGATTAGTCAGGTGATCAAAGGTTAGGGAGAGAAGACAGGAGAATGGGTTTGAGAGGGTATATCAACCATCCATGATGGAATTGGAGCAAACTTAATGGGCCAACTGGCCTAATTCTGTTCCTATGTCTTATGCTCTTATGGGCCAATGGGATTTGATAAGGCTGAGGACTGTAAAAATTAAATAGGACATGAAACCTTCTGGGAAAACGGGGAGGACATGGTTTTCTGATGGGACAGAGAAATCCCTATACCAGTGTCCAGTGATGGGACAGGGGAACTTCTGGGAAGATCCAGTGATGGAAGCAGGGGAAGTTCTAGGATGATTCACGGATGGAAGGGGAACCTCTGGGATGATTCATAAGACCATAAGATATAGGAGCAGAATTTAACCTGTTGGCCTATTGAGTCTGCCAGCATTTCATCATGGCTGATCCAATTTTCCTCTCAGCCCCAGACTCCTGCCTTCTCCCCATATCCCCTCATTCCCTGACCAGTCAATAACTTATCAAACTTTGCCTTAAATATACACAAAGACCTGACCTCCACAGCTGCCTGTGGCAAAGAATTCCACAGATTCACCACTCTCTGTCTAAAGAAATTCCTCCTCATTTCCATTCTAAAAGGGCGCCCTGTTAAAAGTTAAACAGTTAAAAGTTCTGAAGCTGTGTCCTTGGTCTTGGACCCTCCCACCATAGGAAACATCCTCTCCAGATCCACTCTATCAAGGCCTTTCACCATTGATAGGTTTCAATGAGGTCATCCTCATTCTACTGAATTCCAGTGAATACAGGCCTAGAGACACCAAACGCTTTTCATATGACAAGCCATTTAATCCTGGAATCAGTTTCGTGAACCTCCTTTGAACCCTCTCCAGTTTCAGCACATCCTTTCTATGATAAGGGACCCAAAACTGCTCAGAATACTCCAAGTGAGCCTCACCAGAGCTTTATAAAGTCTCAACATTACATCCTTGCTTTTATATTCTAGTCCCCTTGAAAAGACTGCTAACATTGCATTTGGCTTCCTCTCCACAGACTCAACTTGCAAATGAACCTTTAGGGAACCCTGCACAAGGACTCCCAAGTCCCCTTGCACTTCAGATTTTAGTACTTCCTCTCCATTTAGAAAATAGTCAACCCTTTCATTGCTTCTACCAAAGTGCATCATACACTTCCTGACTCTGTAATCCTCCTGCCACTTCTTTGCCCATTCTCCTAATCTGTATAAGTCCTTCTGTAAGCCTCTCTACTTCCTCAAACTACCTGTCCCTACAGCTATCTTCATATTGTCTGCAAACTTTGCAACAAAGCCATCACTTCCATCATCCAAATCATTGACATATAATGTACAAAGAATTGGTCCCAGCACTGACCCCTGTGGAACACCACTAGTCACTGGCAGCCAACCCGAAAAGGCTCCTTTATTCCCACTCTTTGTCTTCTGCCAATCAGCCACTGCTTTATCCATGCTAGAATCTTCCCTATAATACTATGGGCTTGTACCTTGTTCAGCAGCCTCGTGTGTGGTACCTTGTCAAAGGCCTTCTGAAAATCCAAGTACACAACATCAACTGATTCTCCTTTGTCTATCCTGCTTGTTATTTTTTCAAAACATTCCAACAGATTTGTCAGGCAAGATTTTCCTTTGAGGAAATCATACTGTCTATAGGCTATTTTATCATGTGCCTCCAAGTACCCTGAAACCAGATCCTTAACAATCGACTCCAACATCTTCCCAATCACTGTGGTAAGACTAACTGGCCTATAGTTTCCTTTCTTCTGCTCTCTCCCTTCTTGAAGAGTGCAGTGACATTTTCAATGTTTCAGTTTTCCAGAACCATTTCAGAATCTAGTGATTCTAGAAAGTTCATTACTAATGCCTGTAGCTCTTTCAGAACTCTGGGGTGTACACCATCTGATACAGGTGACTTATCTACCTTCAGACCTGTCAATTTCCCAAGAACCTTCTTTCTAGTAATGGTACCTTCACACACTTCATGCCCCCTGACTCCTGAAACTTACATCATTCAGCTAGTGTCTTCCACATTGAAGACCAATGCAAAATACTTACTCAATTCATCCACCATTTCCTTGTCCTCCATTACTACCTCTCCAGCAACATTTTTCAGCAGTCTGATAAACTCTCTTGCCTCTCTTTTACTCTTTATGTATCTGAAGAAACTTTTGGTATCCTCTTTAATATTGGCTAGCTTATTTTCATATTCCACCTTTACCTTCTTTATTTCTTTAGTTGTCTTCTGTTGGTATTTGAAAGCTTCCCAATCCTCTAACTTCTCACTCATTTTTGCTCTATTATATGCCCTCCCTTTGGCTTTTATTTTGGCTTTGACTTTTCTTGTTAGCCACGGTTGTGCCATCTTGCCTTTAGAATAATTCTTCCTCTTTGGGATGGAAATGTGCTATAGGTCATCCACGTTATTCTGTATACTGGGCACATTCAGATATAACACCTTCAGTCCTGTATTCACCCTTCTCGATCCTGTCCACCTTTTATGTTGCAACTCATCCCGTTGACTGTAATTTTGCCCTATCATCAGTCTCTCCTTGTTAGGAATCTCACTGCACATTGCCTCTGTTTGTAAACCAACAACCTCATCTTCAACACTATTTCTCCAGTCCCATCCTGCTGCCAAATTAGTTGAATCCCACCCGAACAACTCTAGCCAACCTGCCTGCAAGGATATTGGAAACCTCGGGTCAGGTATAACCATCGTTTTTGTATAGGTCAAATTTCCCCAGAAGAGACCCCAATGCTCCATACATTTGAACCTCTGCCTCCTGCACCAGTTCCTCAGCCACACTTTCACCTGCCAAATCATCCTATTCCTACCCTTGCTGGGATGTGTCACAGGCAGCAATCCAGAAATTACTACCCTGGAGGCGATGTTTCTCAGCTTTCTTCCTAGCTCCCTAAAATCTCTCTTCAGAACCTCCTCACCTTGTTTACTTGTCATTGGTGCCAATATGCACCAAGACTTTTGGCTGCTCAACCTTGCCCTTGAGAATCCATCGACCTGATCCGAGACATCCCTGATCCTGGCACTAGGGAGGCAACATACCATCCAGATGTCTCTACTGCACCCACAGAACTTCATCTCTGTTCCTCTAACTCCTTATCTCCTATCAACACCGCAATCCTCTTCACACCTCTGTTCTTCTGAGCCACAGTGCCAGAGATCCGGTCACAGTGGCCCGTACCCTCCCAACAGAATCTGGAGTCATATATTTATTATTGAGGGGAATGGCCACGGGTGTACTCTATGCTTTTCCCCTCCTTCTCCTGACAGTCACACAGTTACCTGTCTCCTGCAACCTAGGGGCGACTACCTTCCCACAGCTCCCTGCATGAGACAAAGGTCATCGAGCTGCAGCTCCAGCTCTTTAATATGTTCTCTCAGGAGCTGTAGCTCGGTGCACCTGGTGCAGATGTGTTTATTTGGGAGACTGGAGGTCCCCTGACTTCCCACATCCCACACACAGTACAAGACACTGCTCCTGGAGCCATTCTCACTAAACTACTATACCCTAACAGACGAGGAATGAACAGATAAGAACAGAGAGAGAGTAATTTACAGGGCAATTTACCTCACTGAAACCAGACGAGCCAAAGCCACTCTAGACACTGGCAAACTCCCAATGAATGGCCGCTCTGCTTGCAAGTAAATTCTCATTGGCCCTTTCCAATGAATCCCTCTTGCTGATTGGTCGCTCCTCATCTCAGAGAAACTGCCACAAAACTCTTCCTTCAGAATCTCTGTCGCTGTCCTGGTTAGAAGTTAGCTGTTTTTACGCACCCCTGACGTTGTTTGTCCAAATCGGAGAAAACTAGCTCGAAGCTCTGCTTTTTAAACATTGAACGCGGACTTGAGTGAACAGTAACTCCTTTTACGCGCTGCCTCTTGCTGATTGGTCGCCGCTGAACTCAGAGAAACTGCAGCGAAACTCTGCCTTTGAAATCTCGATCGATGTCCTGATTAAAAAGTAGCTCTTTTTACGCACAACTAAAGTGGATTGTCCCATTCCCATATGTGGGAGGGGAATCTCTGAGACAATTCACGGATGGGATGATTCAGTGGTGGGACAGAGGACCTCCAGGTCTCTTCAATGTTGGCGACAGGGAACATCTGAGTCTCCGTCCAATGGTGGGACAGGGGAACCTCTAGATCTTGTTTTCAGTGATAGAACAAGGTTCCTCTGGTACCATTGCCCAGTGGAGGGAAGGGTTTCCAGAGGTCACTGGGTAACAGGGACAGAGGGCCACACCAGACACAGTCACCATCCAACACCCAGCTGGTAGAAATGGAGCGGATCCCACCCTCCCTAATTCCCCCAAAATGACCTTCTCTCCCTGAAATCACTAACCAAGTCTCCAGCCCCCATGGGGGAAGGGGAGGGAACCACTCCATGGGGTAGGGTCTCACACTACCTCACCTGGAGGGAAATTGCTCAACAAATTCTGCTCAGGATCAGGTGGTCATTGCCTTTCTGATAACCAACTGATCCAGGCGAGGGGACAGTGGGACTGCGACTGCGTACTGCCATATGACCATAAAACCATAAGACATAGAAAGCAGAACAAGGCCGCTTGGCCCATTGAGTCTGTTCCACCATTCCATCATGGCTGATTTATTATCCCTCAACCCCGTTCTCCTGCCTTCTCCCCATAACCTCTGATGCCCTGACTAATCAAGAATCTATCAACCTCTGCTTTATATATACCCAGTGACTTGGTCTCAACAACTGTCTGTGGCAATGAATTCCACAGATTCACCACCCTATGCCTAAAGAAGTTCCTCCTCATCTCTGTTCTAAAGGGACGTCCTAGTATTCTAAGTCTAATTTGGAAATCAATTGACTGCATGAAATTTCTCTGGGCATTCCAATTTCTGCCCACATCCACCATCCCTACCTCCCATTCAACCAATCCAAACCTCATAACCATGGAGCGAAACGTTCAGACTCACCCTCCCCGCGAAACCACCAGCTTCACCTTGACCTTATAGGATACGATGATGCCCAGGATCTCCTTATTGGCTCCATCTCTAAGTCTGAAAGAGAAAGAGAAAGACTTTCCTTTTCACTAGTGTCTCCCCACCATGGGAAGCCAACTGCTCGTCTTACAGAACATACATAGAACACAGAACAGTACAGCACAGGATAGGCCTTTCATCCCGTGATGTTCCAAACCAATTAAACCAATTACTCTTAATTAACCTAATCCCTCTTCTCTACACCTTATCCATATCCTAAACACAAGACACTCCGCAAATGCTGGAAATCCAGGGCAACACACACAAGAACACCTGGGTGTTCTTGTTGATGGTACCCACACACCTTCAATTTACAGGACTTGTCACTCAGGGACTTGGGCTATGTATATTTTTCTGTGTGACTGTATGCTATATGTGCTATATGCACTCTTGTACTGTGTGTGACTGTTGGTGCTGTGTTTTGTACCTTGGCCCCAGAGGACGCTGTTTTGCTGGGCTGTATTTATGGGTATTCATGTATAGTTGAATAACAATCAGACTTGTACTTGAAAATGCAGGAGGAACTCAGCAGGTCAGGCAGCATCTATGGTGAGGACTAAACAGTCAACATTACGGGCTGAGACCCTTCATCAGGATTGGAAAGGACGGGGGAAGATGTCAGAAAAAGCATCAGATCTTTATTCTAGCTTCTGTTTCTTCCCTTCCTTCAACCGGCCATCAAAGGAGTGGTCACTGCCGGAGTGATCTGAGGCAGAGTGGTAGGGCTTTGGCTCTTTGAGGGTGAGTGGACCTCGTCTTTTTTTCTTTCTTTTTTTTTTGAGAGGAATAAAGAGCATGTCTGTAGGGTTAGTACTTTGCTCTGGGTGTCAGATGTAGGAATCTTCCAGTCTCCCAGGTGGCCACACCTGCGCCAGGTGCACCAAGATGCAGTTCCTGAGAGACCGTGTTAGGGATCTGGAGCTGCGGCTTGATGACCTACAGCTCATTAGGGAGAGTGAACAGGAGATAGAGAGGAGCTACAGGGAGTTAGTCACCCCGAGGCTGCAGGAGTCAGATAAGTGGGTGACAGTCAGGGAAGGGATGGGAAGAGTTCAGATAGTAGAGAGCACCCCCGTGGCCATCCCCCTCAGTAATCATTATCTCGTTTTGGATGCTGTTGAGGGGGATGACCTGACAGAGGACGACCACGGTGATCGGATCTCTGGCACTGAGTCTGGTTCTGTGGTGCAGAAGGGAGAAAAGAGGATGAGGAATGTAGTAGTCATAGGGGATTCCATAGTGAGGGGAACAGACAGGAGGTTCTGTCAGCCTGATAAAGTTACCCACATGGTGTGTTGCCTCCCAGGTGCCAGGGTATGGGATGTCTTGGATCAGGTGCAGAGTATTCTGAAGGGAGAAGGTGAACAGCCAGAAGTCTTGGTACATGTTGGTACCAATGACATAGGTAGAAAAACGGGAGGAGGTCCTGAAGAGAGAATTCAGGGAGTTGGGTAGGAAGCTGAAAAGCAGGTCCTCCAGAGTATTAATCTCAGGATTGCTGCCTGTGACACGTGCTAACAAGTGCAAGAATAGCTTGATCAGGCATATTAATGTGTAGCTGAGAGACCGGTGTAGGGGGCAGGGCTTCGGGTTCCTGGATCATTGGGGCATCTTCTGGGGGAGGTATGATCGGTACAAAAAGGACGGGTTACACCTGAACCCAAGGGGATCCAACATCCTAGCAGGCAGGTTTAATAGAACTGTTAGGGAGTGCTTAAACTAATTTGGCAGGGGGATGGGAACTGGAGTGATAGGGCTGAGGAAGGGGGAAACAGAAATAAATCAAAGATAGCGTGCAACAGAGGTGATAGAAAGGACAGGCAGGAGATGAGACATAATCACAGCCAGTGGGATGAGTTACAAGGCAATAGAAGCATGGTGCAGTTAAAACAGAAAGCAACAAATACCGAACTGAAAGTGTTATAATTGAATGCACTCAGCATAAGAAATAAAGTGGATTGAAATTTGGCTAAAGGCTGCCATTGGGAGCTGTACGTCCAAGGATATAAGGTGTATCAGAAAGATAGGATAGCAGGCAGAGGGGGTGGCGTGGCCCTGTGTATAAGAAATAATATTAAATCATTAGAAAGAGATGACATAGGATTGGAGGGTGTAGAGTCTCTATGGGTTGACTTAAGAAATGGCAAGGGTAAAAGGACCCTAACGGCAGTTGTATACAGGCCTCCAAACAGCAGCCGGGATGTGGATTTTCAAATTACAGCAGGAGATAGAAAAGACAAGTCATGATAATCATTGGGGATTTTAACATGAAAGTGGATTGGGAAAACTAGGCCAGTACTGGACCTCAAGAGAGAGAATTTGTAGAATGTCTAAGGGATGGCTTTTTAGAACAGCTTGTTGTTGAGCCCACTAGGGGATCAGCTGTGCTGAATTGGGTGTTGTGCAATGATCCAGAGGTGATAAGGGAGCTTAGGGTTAAGGAACCCTTAGGGAACAGTGATCACAATATGATCGAGTTCACTTTGAAATTTGACAAAGAGAAACTAAATTCCAATGTGCCGGTATTTCAGTGGAATAAAGGAAATTACAATGGCATGAGGGGGGAACTGGCCAACGTTGACTGCAAAGGGACACTAGCAGGAAGAACAGCAGAGCAGCAATGGCTGGAATTTCTGCAAAAAATGAGGGAAGTGAAAGACAGCTATATTCCAAATAAGAAGAAATTTTCAAAGGGAAGAAGGACACTACCGTGGCTGACAAGTGAAGTCAGAACCAAAATAAAAGCAAAAGAGAGGGCATACAAGGAAGCCAAAGTTAATGGGAAGATAGAGGATTGGGAAGCTTTTAAAAGCTTGCAGAAGCAACTTAGTAGGTCATTAGGAAGGAAAAGATGAATTATGAGACAAAGCTGGCGATTAATATCAAAGAAGATACTAAAAGCTTTTTTAAGTGAGGTGGGAGGCAGCAGAAAGGAAATTATAGACCTGTTAGCCTGACATCAGTGGTTGGGAAGTTGTTGGAATCGATTGTTAGGGATGAGATTATGGAATACCTGGAGCACATGACAAGATAGGCCAAAGCCAGCATGGTTTCCTGAAAGGAAAATCCTGCTTGACTAACCTACTTCAAATTTTTGAGGAAATTACTAGCAGGGTAGACAAAGGAGAAGTAGTAGACGAGGTGTACTTGGATTTTCAGAAGGCCTTTGACAAGGTGCTGCACATGTCCCAGAAGGCGGGAGGAGAAGATGGCGGCGCGATGCAGCGCGCGTAGCCTCTCTGGTGAAATGATATCGTATTTGTAAGTAGGATGCTGTGCACAATTCTAATTTGATGATGACAGACGTGAGAAGCAGAGGAACATCTGGAGAAATTTCTGAAACGCCGGTTCGCTGCCGCTGCTACTGTGTGATCCAGAATCTCTGGAGGGAAGGCTCCAAAATTCCCGGCTTTGCCTGCTGCTGGTGACCGAGGCTGAGGTCAAAGCACTTGGATAGAGATGGTGCACGGTGCTCGGTGTCGGGGGGCTGATCAGACCTCGAGGTTTTCGGATGACTCAGAGTCGGACTGTGGTCGGGCATGGCAGGGAGAGTTTTCTTCCTTCTCCCGTTTGCGTGAGATGTGGGACTTTCGAGAGACTTTGAACTTTTTTACTGTGCCCATGGCCTGTTCTTCATCAAGTTATGGTATTGTTGCACTGTTGTAACTATATGTTATAATTATGTGGTTTTTGTTAGTTTTTCAGTCTTGGTCTGTCCTGTGTTTCTGTGATATCACACCGGAGGAATATTGTATCATTTCTTAAAGCATACATTACTAAATGACAATAAAAGAGGACTGCGTGTCCTCATAATCTAATCTAATCTAATGAGGCTGATTAGCAAAATAAGGGTCCATGGAATTACAAGGAAGTTACTAGCATTGGCTGATCAGCAGAAAACAGAGAGTGGGAATAAAGGGATCCTATTCTGGCTGGCTGCCGGTTACCAGTGGAGTTCCACAGGAGTCTGTGTTGGGACTGCTGCTTTTTATGATGTATGTCAATGATTTGGACCATGGGATTAATGGATTTGTGGCTAAATTTGCTGATGATACAAAGATAGGTGGAAGAGTGGGTAGTGTTAAGGAAACAGAGAGCCTGCAGAGACAGTCAGGTAGTTTAGGGGAATGGGCAAAGAAGTGGCAAATGAAATACAATGTTGGAAAGTGTATGGTCATGCACTTTGGTGGAAGAAATAAATGGGCAGACTATTATTTAGATAGGGAGAGAATTCAAAATGCAGAAATGCAAAGGGACTTGGTAGTCCTTGTGCAAGATACCCTAAAGGTTAACCTCCAGGTTGAGTTGGTGGTGAAGAAGGCGAATGCAATGTTGGCATTCATTTCTAGAGGTATAGAATATAAGAGCAGGGATGTGATGTTGAGGCTCTATAAGGCACTCGTGAGACCACACTTGGAGTATTGTGTGCAGTCTTGGGCTCTTTATTTTAGAAAGGATATACTGACATTGGAGAGGGTTCAGAGAAGATTCACGAGAATGATTCAAGGAATGAAAGGGTTACCGTATGAGGAACATCTGGCAGCTCTTGGGCTGTATTCCCTGGAGCTCAGGAGAATAAGGGGGGATCTCATAGAAACATTCCAAATGTTAAAAGGCCTGAACAGATTAAATATGTCAAAGTTACTTCCCATGGTAGGGGAGTCTAGGACAAGAGGGCATGACTTCAGGGTTGAAGGACATTCATTTAGAACAGAGGTGCAGAGAAATTACTTTAGTCAGAGGGTGGTAAATCTGTGGAATTTGTTGCTACGAGCGGCTGTGGAGGCCAAGTCATTGGGTGTATTTAAGGCAGAGATAGATAGATTCTTGATAAGTCATGGCATCAAAGGGTATGGGAGAAGGCAGGGGAGTGGGGATGACTGGAAGAACTGGATCAACCCATGATTGAATGGCGGAGCAGACTCAATGGGCCGAATGGCCTGCTTCCGTTCCTATATTGCATGGTCTTAACCAGTTGGTTCTCGAACCAACCAGCACAACTGTAATCACTACCTCTGTAGAGCAAAACTATGACCACTTAGCACTTTTAGTTTGAGCTCTGTTTTCTTGTGCATAATTCATGTTTAATTTACATTTTGTTTGCAATCGCTGCTTGTCTGATGCTGTCTGCCCGCAATGCTGCTGCAAGCAAGTTTTCCATTGCACGTGGACTTGTTCAGATGACAACGAAGCCAGTGGTTCACTGGTTCCATTTAATATGCAGTATACAACCTGAAATTTTTACTCCTCACTGACATCCACGAAACTGAAACAAACCCGAAAGAATGAATGACCGAAAAACGTTAGAACCTCAAAGCCACCCCTCCCCATCCCACACACAAGCAGCGGCAAAAACATCAGCCCCCCCCCCCAAGCAATAGCAAGCCCCCAGAGATCAGGATCTACAGTCCTTCAAAAATTACCGTCCATCCCAACACTTTGCTATCTCAACAGGCCCTTTCTCTCACTAACGAGGGAGAGAGAGAGATCGCGCCTGTCACAGCAAGAGGGAAGGGCAGCAGCTGACTGTTGTTCCACGCTGACACTAATCCTACCTTAATCCTGTTTATTCTTAGCACGTTCCCAATCTCCAGATTCTCCTACATGTGTTAATAACCATCTATGTATGATTTAGTGGCTAATTAAATCACCGACCCATAGGTCACTGGTATGTGGGAGGAAACCAGAATACCTGGGGGAAAACCTATGTGGTCACAGGGAAAATGTGCAAACTCCACAGGGAGAGCACTGGAGGCTGGAATTGAAACCATGACCCTGGCTTTGTGAGGCAGTGGTTCTATCAGCTACGTGACTTTATCACCTAGTTATCTGTGTAATCCGCATGGAGAGTGCTGGCAATTGGGATCGTATCCAGGACTACGGTGCCATGAGGCAGTGGCCCTACCACCAGTGTCACATTACTGCCTCTGAGTGTGCCGCAGAACAGTGAACAAACCGTCAGGTGCTTACAAAGTGCTGGAGGCCAAGTTGGTGTCCTCGTGTTTGAGCTTGCCGTCCAGCGCAAGGCCACGCTTCTCTCGGTTATTGGCCAGGTAAGGCGTCAAGGTGTACACTTTGCAGAAGGTGGAGCTGGGGGCTACAATGTCACTGCATGGGGAAAGGAAGGTCAAGTAGAAAGAGAGTAGATTAAAGAACTAGCATTTCCACATCAATCCACTCCAATTTTTATTGATGCACCATAGAAAGCATCCTGTCTGGGAGTATAACAGCTTGGTACAACCACTGCACTACCCGAGACCACAAGAAACTGCAGAGACGTGGACCCAGCTCAGCACATCACGGAAACCAGTCTCCCCTCCATGGACTCTGTCTACACTTCTCTGCCTCAGTAAAGCAGCCAGCATAATCAAAGACCCACCCACCCCAGGCATTCTTCTCCCCTCTCTCATCGGGCAGAAGATACAGAAGCCTGAAAGCGTGTACCACCAGGATCAGGGACAGCTTCTATCCCACTGTTATACGACTATGGAATGTTCCTTAGTACGATAAGATGGACTCTTGACCTCATAATCTACCTTGTTATGATCTTGCACTTTTCCGTGCAGGTAGACAATACTTTCTCCGTAACTGTTACACTTTATTCTGCATTCTGCTATTGTTTTACCTTGTTGTATCTCACTGCACTGTGTAATGATCTGATCTGTATGGACAGTGTGCAGGTTAAGTTATTCATTGTACCTGCACGTGATTCATATCTCGTCATTTCCTGCACACTCGCGAATCCATCTAAGCCTCTCAAACTCCTCTATTGTGTTTGGTCCCACCACCCCGGCAGCCCACTCCAACACCCACCTCTCTCTGTAAAACATCTTTCCCTGTACACCTCCTTTGAAATTACCCTCTCATACTGAAGGCATGTCCTCAAGTATATGGTATTTTGACAGTAGGAAAAAGATACTGGGTGTCTACCCCATCAGCGCCTTTCTTACATTTCTGTCAGGTCTCCCTCAGCCATTGCCGCTCCCAAGGAAACAACCCTATTTTTTTTCAACCTCTCCCTCAGCTCATATTAAGGTATTGGAGTTGATTTTTAAGGATGAGGTCTCAGGGTACTTGGAGGCACATGATAAAATGTAGCTTCCTGAAGGGAAAATCTTGCCTGACAAATCTGTTGGAATTCTTTGAATAAATAACCTTGGAGAATCGGTTGATGCACTTGGATTTTCAGGAGGCCTTTGACAGGTTGCCACGCATGAGGCTGCTTAACAAGCTACTAGCCCATGGTATTACAGGAAAGATTCGAGCATGGATAAAGCAGTAGCTAATTAGCAGGAGGCAACGAGTGGGAATAAAGGGAACCTTTTCTGGCTGTCTGTCGGTGAATAGTGGTATTCCACAGGGGCCTGTGTTGGGACCAATTATTTTTCCATTATGTGCAAATAATTTGGATGACAGAATTGATGGCTTTCTTGCAAAGTTTGCAGACAATATGAAGATAGGTGGAGAGGCAGGTAGTTTTGAGAAAGTAGAGAGGCTATGGAAGGATTAGGCGATTTGGAGAATGAGCAAAGATATTGCAGATGAAAACAGTGTTGGGAAGTATATGGTCATGCACTTTGGTAGAAGAAGTGAAAGGGTTGACTATTTTCTAAATGGAGAGAAAATACAAGAAACTGAGATACAAAGGGACTTGGGAATCCTTGTGCAGGATTCCCTAAAGGTTAATTTTCAGGTTGAGTCTGTGGTGAGGAAGGCAAATGCAATGTTAGCATTTATTTCAAGAGGACTAGAATATGAAAGCAAGAATATAATGTTGAAACTTCTTAAAGCACTGGAGAGGCCTCTCTTTGAGTATTGTGAGCAGGTTTGGGTCCCTTGACTTAGAAAGGATGTGCTGAAACTGGAGAGGGTTCAAAGGAGGCTCACAAAAACGATTCCAGGATGGAATAGCTTGTCATATGAAGAGTGTTTGATGGCTCTGGGCCTGCATTCACTGGAATTCTGAAGAATGAGGGGTGATCTCATTGAAATCCATCAAATGGTGAAAGGGCTTGATGGAGTGGACGTGGAGAGGATATTTCCTATGGTGGGAGAGTCTAAGATCAGAGGACATAGTCTCAGAACAGAGGGGTGTCCTTTTAGAACGGTGATGAAGAGGGATTTCTTTATCCAGAGAGTGGCGAATCTGTGGAATTCTTTGCGACAGGCAGCTGTGGAGGCCAAGTCTTTATGTATATTTAAGGCAAAGGTTGATAAATTCTTGATTGGTCAGGGCGTAAGGGGATACAGGGAGAAGGTAGGAGACTGGGGCTGAGAGGAAAATTGGATCAGCCGTGATGAAATGGTGGAGCAGACTCGATGAGCCAAATGGCCTAATTCTGCTCCTAAATCTCATGGTCTTATGGCCATATACTCTAATCCAGCAACATCCTGGCAGACCTCTTCTGCGCCATCTTTAAATCCTTCACATTCTTCTTACAATGGGACAAACAGAACTGCACAAAATATTCATGTGACCTAACTAAAGTTTCATACAGCAGCAACATGACTTCTTTAATCTTACACTTAACTGAAGAGTACAAGCCTGCTGTAGGCCTTCTGTAACACCCTGTCTACGGGCATGGCCACTTTCAGGAGCTATGCACTTGGATCTCAAGATTCCTCTGTACATCAATGCATCGGCCATTAACTGTGCACGTCCCCATTGCATTTGACCTCCCAAAGAATAACACCTGACCCTTGCCTGGATTACGGTGTCAAGGGACAGGGCATTAGTGCAGAAGAGTGATGCCTAGGAATACTTGAGCCAAAAATTTTTTGATAGCATAGCAGGCATGGGGAGGGCCAAATGGCCTTCATCCGCCTTCTATTTGGTTTGTTTTGTTCAAGCCCAGAGAATGGGCAACTCACCATGATGCAGCTCCCCCAGGGGTGGCATTGAGGGAAGGTTACTGAGGGGGGGGGTGGTACTGAGGGAGGGTCACACTGTGGGAGGGATGGTACTGAGGGAGAGCCACACTGTGGGAAGGGCGGTACTGAGGGAGGGTCACACTGTGGGAGGGGTGGTACTGAGGGAGAGTCACGCTGTGGGAGGGGCGGTACTGAGGGAAGGGTGGTACTGAGGGAGGGTCACACTGTGGGAGGGGTGGTACTGAGGGAGAGTCACGCTGTGGGAGGGGCGGTACTGAGGGAGGGTCACACTGAGGGAGGGGTGGTACTGAGGGAGAGCCACACTGTGGGAAGTGCGGTACTGAGGGAGGGTCACACTGTGGGAGGGGTGGTACTGCAGGAGGGCGTGTGCTGAGGTGCGTGTTAGATTCTGGGAGTGTGTGGGTGGGGGATGAGGAGTGCAGGGGAGGGATCTACTCACTCAGCTTCAGCTGTGGCAACGGGGCACTTGTACTGAGCCGTGTTGAAGAGGCAGATGTCAGCGTACTGACGGACTGCAAAACAAGAGGCAGGTGGGAAATGATGGGGCAATAACAAATCAACACACCTTCACCCCTCACACCTCACCATCATCCTCTCCACTCATCCCTCGCACCTCATCCCTCACCCTAATCCTCATCCCCTCCCCTATACCTTGCTCCTCATCTCTCACTCTCACCCTAATCCTCATCCTCTGCCCTTGCTCCTCGCCCTCTCCTGTTGCCCTCCCTCTCCTATCCCACTTCACATCTTCCCTCTCATTTCCCCCTCCTGTCATCCTCATCCTTTCTGCCTTCTCCCCAACCCCTGCCCTGAACCCTCATCTTCCCCCCATCCTGATCCATTCCACCTCATCCACATTGCCTTCCCACCCTCTTTCTCCTCTTCATCATCCCCTTCCTATCCTCCTCACACCCTCCCCCACTCCCTCATCTCCTCACCCTTACCGGATGCCAGTCCCATGACACCCCACACCCCTTGTCCTCTCCAAGCTGCCAGACTTGGATGAGTGGTGGGGGAGGGTCACTGAGCCCCTACCCTAGACATATTTGGCCCCCACACATCTGTCTGGCAGCTATATCTGGACCATTTGACCATCTGCTCCGGCCCACCACATCTCGTCCTCCAACGTATGGGTACATACTGGGATTTTGCCCACTGATGATTTCTCTGCCCCAAACCTCCCAAAATCTGGGCAGCAAAGCCTGCACGGACCCCACCACTAAACATCTGGGCAGCTCCTCCTGCCACCAGCCTCACTATAAACATCTGGACCCTCCACAAGAACCTCTGCCCCTAAACACCTGGTTGATAGCACACACGGACAGACTCCTACCTGCGATCTTGAGTTTCTTGACAGTTTTGTTTGTGTTGTTGGTCACGTGAACATTCACATTTATCGGTTCTCCATGATAATAAATCTGAAAGAACAAAATAATCAGAGCTCTCAGCCCTTGAATTGGCCAGTGGGGTGAGACAAGCAGATTTGATGGCCAATGGGATGAGACAGACAGATTTGGAAGCCAATAAAGTGAGACAGACATATTAGGTGGCCAATGGAGTGAGATGAATTGAATTGGCGGCCAATGGAGTAAGAAGGACAGAACTGGCAGCCAATGGAGTAAGAAGGACAGAATTGGCGGCCAATGGAGTCAGAAGGACAGAATTGGCGGCCAATGGAGTAAGAAGGACAGAATGGGCGGCTAATTGAATGAAATAGACAGATTTAGTGGCCATTGCAGTGAGACAGACAGGTTAGGAGGCCAATAGTGTGAGACGGACGACTCATTGATTGAACCCTGATCTGTGATTACTGGCACTGTAAAGTGCTGCAATACCCACTATGCTACCAAGCAGTATTTATTTTGTAATCTATGGTAATTTTATATCTTTGCACTACACTAATGCCACAAAACAACAAATTTCACATCACTCAAGTCAGCAATAAAAAATCTGATTCTGATTCTGGGTATAGAACAACAGATGTTAGAAATAAGTTACAGGGCAGAGTTCAGTTGGAACGTTCATGGGTTTAGGATAGAAAAATTACTGTGACAGTCATGAACGGACAGCGGCAGGCATTCAGACCTTGGTGTCCCAGTTCTCCAGAGTATGGTTAGCTGTCACTGTGTCTCTGAGACTCAGACTGCCACGTTCCTCAGGATGAGCACTCAGTGCTCAACTGTAGGAGTTCCACTTCTAGTGCTACTGTTTAGATTTCGCCTTTGCATTTCGTTTGTGTCATCTTCTTTATTTCGAGTCTGAATTTGAGTCTGAGTTAATTCTAGACCTTACTCTGCACTGGGTTTACCACCATCCATAATTCATTACAAGTATAGAATATAATTGTAAACATGGGGCACAGAAGTGCAGTGGTTAGCACAACACTTTACAGTACCAGCATACCGGGTTAATAGAACATAGAATAGCACAGCACAGTACAGGCCCTTCAGCCCACAATGTTGTGCTGACCCTTAAACCCTGCCTCCCATATAACCCCCCACCTTAAATTCCTCCATATACCTGAGTAGTAGTCTCTTAATCTTCACATCCGAGTTCAACTCCTGCCGTTTTGTGTGTGTGTGTGTATTAATTTAAAAGTTATATATAAAATATATATATATTACAGACTGAAATTGAAGAAGTTCCAAAGAAGGTTTATCAGAATTATCCCAGAAGTAAAAAGGTTAATGTATCAGGAGTGTTTGATGGCTCCGAGCCTACATTCACTGGAGCTTAGAAGAATGGTGGGGGGTTGGGGGGGGGGATCTCATTGAAACCTCCCAAATATTCAAAGGCCTAGATAGAGTAGACAGGAAGAGGATGTTTCCAATTACAGATTGAGATCTAATCTGTGGATTTGTGGGTTTATACATGGAATAACAGATCATTAGAAGTGAATTACAGGCTGAGATCTCATCCAAGCATGTACAGATTTATATAAATAATAGATTACTGTGATTTAATTTACAAGCTAGTATCTAATCAAGGATTTCACGGGGATTATATACAAAATAGCAGATCCTTAGGAGTGAGTTACAAGCTAGGATCTAGTCCAAGGGTTTGTGGATTTATGTATATAATAGATCCCTTGGAGTGAATCACAGGCTGGGATCTAATCTAAGGATTTGATATATATAAAATGAGGTATAAAAATCATACAATGGAATTTATTTGAGAGTTTCATTAACTTTATAGAATCAAATGACTGATCTCCAAGAGCAGATGATAGGCTGGGATCTAATCCAGGGGTTTGAGAAGGGTTTATATACAGAATCACATGCCCTGTGAACTGAATTACACACTGGGATCTAATCTAATACATTATAACAGATCCCCAAGAGTGGGTGACAGAGTGATACCCAATCTGGAGGTGCAGGGAGGATTTATATACAGAATAACAGGTTCACTGGTCTGAATTACTGGCTGGGATCTATTCCAGGGGTTTGAGGAGGATTATAGGGCATAGGAGCAGAATTAGGCCATTCGGCTGACAAGCTGGATTCAATTGGGGACATTGGAGGTTTCCTAAAGGCTGATTTATACTTCTGCGTACAGGCTACACCGTAGCCTATGCCGTAGGCCTGATTTATACTTCTGCATTGGCTCTACACCGTAGCGAGCATGTGTTGGTGTGTCCGCGTCACTCTGCAATTCACCGCCAAAATGCTAGTTGGCGGTGGGGTTTCCATGCCACTGCGTTGAGTTTCTTCATGAGAGACATGGACAAGGAAATGCATTTCAAATATCTTTGGACGTCGGCAGGTAGATTTGACGATTTGGTTCATCGTCACCAACCATTTATTTCGCATCGGTGTACGCACAGTATGCCTACAGACATGGCAGAGAAGAAGCAACCAGAAATGTGTAGGAGGAAATGCGATGCTACCAAGCTGACCAATCACAGTTGTTGCGGTCTGCGTCGCCACGACACGTGAGTTACTTTTTTGAGGAGGTGCGCGTCACCCTACGGTATAGGGTACGCGGTACCTACGGCGTAGATTTGATGCAGAAGTATAAACCAGGCTTAAGGCAAATGAATTCCCTATGCACTCGGACAGTCTTGCTCCCAGCACACTGTCCGCCTCTCACCTCCTTGTCCAGCGATGCCTCTAGGTGGAGGGGTTTGTCTGACATGAGGAACTGGCGGGTGGTCTCGGCCGTGGGTTGGGGTCCGGGCTTCTCCGGAGCATACTGCACCTTGCGTATCACCAACCTCACTGAGTTCCTACAACAGAGGTAAGGAAGACTTCACAATCTTCTCAGATCTGACAAACTCCTGTGGCTGTAGCATGGAGAGCATTTGAACTGGTTGCATCACTGTCTGGTATGGAGGGGCTTTTCCAATTTGTACATTGACCACAGATACACAGCTCCCTGAACAAGATCCCAATCTTGAGATGGCAGGAACTGTGGGAGTGTAAAGTCTTTCTCCAACTAGGGGGAAGAACACCCAGTCTACTTCGGATAAAGTCTGGTTAGACCAGTCTAGGCAACTGTACTGAGGTACAGTGAAAGACTTTGCTTTGCATTCGGGAGACAAGAGATTTGGCAGATGCTGGAAATCTGGAGCAACACAAGTAAAATGCTGGAGGGACTCAGCAGGTCGGGCAGCATCTATGGGGGGAAATGGATAGTCGACGTTTTGGGTTGAGACCCTTCATCATGACGGGAAAGAGAGAGAGAGAGCTGGCATAAAAGTGTGGTGGAGAAAGGGTTGGAGCAAGAGTTGGCAGGCAAAGGATGGACCTATGTGAGACAGGAGGTGATGATGGGCAGCTGAGGGAGGGAGGTGGAGTGGAAATGACGTAGGAAGCTAGCAGGGGATGAATGGAAATGCCAAACGGCTGAAGAAGATTGAATCTGATAGGAGAAGACACAGGACAATGGAATAAAGGTGGGGGGGGGGAAGAATTCTCCCCACACCACCCTCTCAAATTACCCAATGCTCACATATTCCTCTCTCCAGTTTCCCCACCCCCCCACCTCCTTCCATTGTTCCACAGTCCATTGTCCTCTCCTATCAGATTCCTTCTTCTTCAGGTCTTTGCCAGCTTCTCACATCATTCTCACACTCTCCCTCTCCCTCACCCTGATCCATCTATCACCTGCCAGCTTCTCACACCTTCACACTCTACCTCTCCCTCACCTGGATCCACCTATTACCTGCCAGCTTCTCACATCATTCTCAGTCTCCACCTCCTCACCTGGATCCTCCTATCACCTGCCAACTTCTTACACCTTCACACTCTACCCCTCCCTCACCTGGATCCACGTATCACCTCCCAACTTCTCACATCATTTATACTCTCCCCCTCCCTCACTACCCCCTCACCTGGATCCACCTATCACCTGCCAACACTTGTTCCACCCCTTCCTTCCATCTTTTAATACTGGCCGTCTCCTCTCTTTCTCTCCAGTCCACATGAAGTGCTTCAACATAAAACATCAACTGGACACCTCCCTCCATTGATGCTGCCTGATCCGATGTGGTATTTGCTGCAGTATTTTATGTGTTGCATTTATTGTGCATGTCATCCATACAGATTGTTTCACCACGCCAGAGCAGCGAGGTTGTACCAGGGAAAACAATAACTGAATACAGGATTATGTATTACCATTCCAGAGAACGCACAGTGCAGATAGACAGTAAGGTGGGAGATGATAATAAGGTAGATTGTGAGCTTAAGGAAAGATCTTCTTTTTCAATAGTCCTTTCACAGTGGTGTAGAAGCTGTCCTCAAGCCTGGTGGTACGTGCTTTCACGCCTCTTGTATCTTCTGCCCAATGGGAGAGGGGAGAAGCGAGAATGTACTGGGTGGGTGGGGTGGTCTTTGATTACGCTGGCTGCTTTACTGAGGCAGTGCGTGGCTATGGTCAACGTACTGTAGGAAGGATGGGATTATGCTGGAGGGAGTGCAGAGGAGATTTGCCAGGATATCTCTGGGCTGGAGGACTTCAGTTCTGGGGGAGATGGGAATGATTTTGTAGGAGGAGCGCTTGATGTCCCTGGGCCTGTATTGACTGCAGTTTAGAAGAATGGGGGAGGGGGGAATCTATTGAATATTGAAAGGCCCACATGGAGAGGATGTTTCCTATACTGCAAGAGTCTAGGACCAGAGGGCACAGCCTCAGTCTGTCATTGGTTATATTTAAAGTGGAGGTTGACAGGTTCTTGATTAATCAGGGCACCAAAGGTTATGGGGAGAAGGCAGGAGAACGGAGTTGAGAGGAAAAATAAATCAGCCTTGATGGAATGGTGAAACAAATCTGATGGGCTGAACAGTCCAATTATGTTTCTATGTCATAAGTGGCTAGGCAGAGGGTGGTGGATATATGGAAAGGCTGGGGAGAGTGTAATGGGTATATGGATAGGTTGGGGAGAGGGCAATAGGTATATAGATAGGCTGGGCAGAGGGCAATGGGTATATGGATAGGTGGGGAGAGGGCAATAGGTATATGGATAGGTGGGGAGAGGGCAATGGGTATATGGAAAGTTTAGGAGAGGGTGGTAGATATATGGAAAGGCTGGGCAGAGTGTGATGGGTATACGGATAGGCTGGGAAGAGGGTGGTGGGCATAAGGTAAGGCTGGGAAGTTGGTGTTGGATGTATGGAAAAGCTGGGAAGTTGGTGGTGGGTATATGGATAGGCTGGGAAGTTGATGGTGGGTGTACGGATAGGTTGGGGAGAGAATGGTGGGTATATGGATAGGCTGGGGAGTGGGTGGTGGGTATATGGAAAGGATGGGCAGAGGGTTGTGGGTATATGGACAGGGTGGGCAGAGGGTTGTGGGTATATGGAAAGGGTGGGCAGAGGGTTGTGGGTATATGGACAGGGTGGGCAGAGGGTTGTGGGTATATGGACAGGGTGGGCAGAGGGTTGTGGGTATATGGACAGGGTGGGGAGAGGGTGCTGGTTACATGGACAGGGTGGGGAGAGGGTGATGGGTATACGGATAGGGTGGGGAGAGGGTGATGGGTATACGGATAGGTTGGGGAGAGGGTGATGGGTGTATGGATAGGGTGGGGAGAGGGTGATGGGTATACGGATAGGGTGGGGACAGGGTGATGGGTATATGGATAGGGTGGGGACAGGGTGATGGGTACATGGATAGGGTGGGGCGAGGGTGATGGGTGTATGGATAGGGTGGGGACAGGGTGATGGATATACGGATAGGGTGGGGACAGGGTGATGGGTATACGGATAGGGTGGGAAGAGGGTGATGGGTATACGGATAGGGTGGGGAGAGGGTGATGGGTGTATGGATAGGGTGGGGAGAGGGTGATGGGTATACGGATAGGGTGGGGAGAGGGTGATGGGTATACGGATAGGGTGGGGACAGGGTGATGGGTATACGGATAGGGTGGGGAGAGGGTGATGGATATACGGATAGGGTGGGGAGAGGGTGATGGGTATATGGATAGGGTGGGGACAGGGTGATGGGTATACGGATAGGGTGGGGAGAGGGTGATGGGTGTATGGATAGGGTGGGGAGAGGGTGATGGGTATACGGATAGGGTGGGGAGAGGGTGATGGGTATACGGATAGGGTGGGGACAGGGTGATGGGTATACGGATAGGGTGGGGAGAGGGTGATGGATATACGGATAGGGTGGGGAGAGGGTGATGGGTATATGGATAGGGTGGGGACAGGGTGATGGGTATACGGATAGGGTGGGGAGAGGGTGATGGGTGTATGGATAGGGTGGGGAGAGGGTGATGGGTATACGGATAGGGTGGGGAGAGGGTGATGGGTATATGGATAGGGTGGGGACAGGGTGATGGGTATACGGATAGGGTGGGGAGAGGGTGATGGGTGTATGGATAGGGTGGGGAGAGGGTGATGGGTATACGGATAGGGTGGGGAGAGGGTGATGGGTATACGGATAGGGTGGGGACAGGGTGATGGGTATACGGATAGGGTGGGGAGAGGGTGATGGGTGTATGGATAGGGTGGGGAGAGGGTGATGGGTATACGGATAGGGTGGGGAGAGGGTGATGGGTATATGGATAGGGTGGGGACAGGGTGATGGGTATACGGACAGGGTGGGGAGAGGGTGATGGGTGTATGGATAGGGTGGGGAGAGGGTGATGGGTATACGGATAGGGTGGGGAGAGGGTGATGGGTGTATGGATAGGGTGGGGAGAGGGTGATGGGTATACGGATAGGGTGGGGAGAGGGTGATGGGTATACGGATAGGGTGGGGAGAGGATGGTGGGTATATGGATAGGGTGGGGAGAGGGTGATGGGTATACGGATAGGGTGGGGAGAGGGTGATGGGTGTATGGATAGGGTGGGGAGAGGGTGATGGGTATACGGATAGGGTGGGGAGAGGCTTTACCTCTGATAAGTTAACCGTAGGGCATATGAAAGTGAAAACGCTATAGTCAAGAGGGAAACTTGTATTGCCAAAAGGCAGGTTGAGAAGGATATTGCTGATAATACAAAGATTGAGCTCAGATTTTTTTCAATACTTTAGTAGTAAAAGAAAAGTCAAGTTAAGTGCATTAGGAATAGTAGTAGAATGTTAAATAATGCAGAGAAGGAAATAGTGGATGCTCTTAACTCATATTTTGCTAAAATATTCACCTGAAAAAATGTCAACAACATGTCAGTAAATGTAGAAAAAAATAATGCTGTTTTAAGTGACTTAACAATCTTAGAAAGTGAGCTCCTGTTTCAGCTGAAAAGCCTGAAAGTTGATAAATCTCCACGGCCAGACAACGTATATCCAAGGGTACTTAAAGAGGTTTGTAATTACATATACAAACCCCTAACATGTACTTTTCAAAAGTCAGTGGAGACTGGTGAAATCCCTGATGACTGAAATGGGCTATGTTGTCCCAGTCTATAAGGGTGACCGCACTGACCCTGGTAACTATAGACCGGTAAGCTTAGCGTGTTAGCAGGTAAGATAATGGAAACAAAAATAAAGAATGAGATAGAAAAGTAGCTGACAACAACAGAAAAAGTAGCAGAAAGCCAGCATAAGGTGTGCGAATAGGTGCAGAATTGGTTCAAATACAGAAAAAGAGTTTTGATGAAAAGATCATTTTCAGACCTAGAAGATGCTAAAAGTGGAGTTCCGCGGGGATCAGTTTTGGGACACTTGCTGATTTTAATTTACATTAATGATTTGGATAAGCACATAACAAATAAACTAGTAAAGTTTGCTGATTCAGGCAGCAGAATCAATATAGTTAGATCTAAACAAAATCCAGATATGGGCAGATAAATGGCAAATGAAATTTAATGTAAGTTAATGTAAGGTATTACATATAGGAAGTAGAAATATTAGATATAAATATACAATGGGGGGTCTTGAGCAGAAAATGCACTCTATTAGAAGGATTTAGGCATCCTGGTAGACTCGCCACTATCAGCATTACCATCACTATCACTGATGTTTGTATATATAATCACAGACCTCTTTAAATACCCTTAGATATATATTGTCTGGCCCTGGAGATTTATTAACTTCCACTGTCACTATTAAACCAGATCTTATTAGGGAGTTTAATGTAAAGAAATCCTTAAGAGGCAGTGATCATAATACGATTGAATTCATGCTGCAATTTGAGAGGGAGAAGCACAAGTCACATCTATCATCATCACAATGGAATAAAGGGAATTACAGAGGCATTAGAGGAGCTTGCCCAGGTCGATTGGAGGAGGATACTGGCAGGGATGACGGCAAAACAGAGATGGCTGAAGTTTCTGGGAGTAGTTCACAAGGTGCAGGATAGATATGTCCCACAGAAGAAGTTGTTCTCAAATTACAGCAATAAGCAAGTGTGGCTGACAAGATAAGTTAAGGACTGCATAAAAGCTAAGAAAATGGCATATAAGGTAGTAAAAGTGAATGGGAAGTTGGATGATTGGGAAGCTTGTAAAATCCAAAAAGGGAAAAGGTGAAATATAAGGGCAATTAGCCAATAATATAAAGCTGGATGCTACACGTTTTTCAGTTATATAAAGAGTGAAAGGAAGGTAAGAGTTGATATTGGGCCACTTGAAAATGATGTTGGTGAGGTAGTAATGGGGGACAAAGAAATGACAGATGAGATTAATGGGTACTTTGCATCAGCCTTCACTGTGGAAGACACTAGCCGGATGTCGGTGAATGCCAGGAAGCACCAATGAGTGCCATCGCTATTACAAAGGAAAGAGTGCTAGGAAAACTCAAAGATCTTAAGGTGGATAAGTCACCTGGACCAGATGGACTACATCCCAGAGTCCTGAGAGAGGTTGCTGAAGAGATACTGGATGCATTGGTCATGATCTTTCAAGAATCACTTGATTCTGGCATAGTCCAGAGGACTGGAAGATTGCAAATGTCACTCCACTCTTTAAGAAGGGAGGAAGGCAAAAGAAAGGAAATTATAGGCCAGTTAGCCTAACCCCAGTGGTTAGGAAAATGTTAGAGTCTATTATCAAGGATGAGGCTTTGGGTTACTTGGAGACTAATGATAAAATAAGTCAAGGTCACCATGGTTTCTGTGAAGAGAAATCCTGCCTGACAAATCTGTTAGAGTTCTTTGAGGATGTAACAAGGAGGGTGGACAAAAGAGAGGCAGTGAATGTCGTTTACTTGGATTTTCAGAAGGCATTTGATAAGGTACCACACATGAGGCTGTTTAACAAGATAACATCCTATGGCGTTACAGGAAGGATACTGGCATGGATAGAGGAATGGCTGACAGGCTGGAGGCTGCGAGTGGGAATAAAAGGGGCCTTTTCTGGTTGGCTGCTGGTGACTAGTAATGTTTTTCAGGGCTCAGTATTGGAACCACTACTTTTCACATTGTTTATCAATGATTTAGATAGTGGAATTGATGGCTTTGTGGCAAAGTTTGCAGATGATACAAAGATAAGTGGAGGGGTAGGTAGTACTGAGGAAGCAATGCAATTACAGAAGGACTTAGACAGATTGGGCAAAAAAGTGGCAGATGGAATACAGCGCTGGAAAATGTATGATAATGAATTTTGGTAAAAGGAACAATAGTGCAGACTATTATCTAAATGGGGAGAAGGTTCAAACATCAGAGGTGCAGAGGGACTTAGGAGTCCTCGTGCAAGACTCCTGGAAGGCTAATTTACAGGTTGAGTCTGTGGTAAAGAAGGCAAATGCAATGTTGGCATTTATTTCAAGAGGAATAGAATATAAAAACAAGGAGATAATGCTGAACCTTTAAAAGACACTAGTCAGGCTGCATATGGTGTATTGTAAACAGTCTTGGGTCTCATATCGCAGAAATGTATTGTTATTGGAGAAAGTCTAGAGGAAGCTCACAAGGATAATCCTGAGAATGGAGGGGTTAACATATGAGGAGCGTTTGGCAGCTTTGGAGCTGTACTCACTGAAATTTAGAAGAATGTGGGGGAATCTCATTGAAACCTACCGAATGTTGAAAGGACTAGATAGGGTGGATGTGGAGAGGATGTTTCCTATGGTTGGGGTATCGAGAACTAGAGGGCACAGCCTCAAGATTGAGGGATGACCTTTTAGAGCAAAAGTAAGGAGGAATTTTTTTGCCAAAGTGTGGTGAATCTGTGGAATGCTTTTCCACAGACTGCGGTGGAGGCCAGGTCTGTGGGTATACTTAAGGCGGAAGTTGATCGTTTCCTGATTGGTCAGGGCATCGATGGATATGGCGAGAAGGCCAGTGTATGAGGTTGAGTGGGATCCGGGATCAGCCATGGCGAGATGGAGGAGCAGACTCGATGGGCTGAATGGCCTAATTCTGCTCCTATGTCTCATGGCCTTATGGTTTAGCATCTAGACAATGCACAGAAGTGATAAGGAAGGCTAACAGAATGTTGGGCTGTATAATGCACTCAGTGGAGTTCAAGTCTAGAGACGTTCTCCTTAAGCTGCATCATGTGATTGTGAGGCCACACCCAGAGTACTGTGTATAATTTTGGTCTCCACATTTTGTGAAGGATGTGAAGGCACTGGAGAGAGTTCAGAGAGGGGTCCAACACAGGTAAATAGGACTAGCTTAGATGGGCATCTGGATTACCATGGACTAGATGGGCTGAATGGCCTGTTGATCTCAATGAAGTGACTCCTACCGTTTGTGGATTCGCTCCTCCAGGTTGTCAGAACAGAAGGTTTTCACCTCAAAATCGACGCCACAAGCCTTGGGATGATAGAAAAAGAGAGATTCTGATGAATATATCAGCTTAAGGATTGGGAGCAGTAGTAGGCCGTGCATAGAATAGAATAGAATCTCATAGTCGTAGAATCATAGAACACTAAATCTCAGAAGCAGGCCCTTTGGCCCATCTAGTCCATGCCAAACTGTTATCCTGCCTAGTCCCATCGACCTGCACCAGGACAATAGCCCTCCATACACCTTCCATCCAGGTACAGAGCATGGTTACAAGGATGTTGCTGACTCTTGAGGACCTGAGTTATAGGGAAAGTTGAATTGGTTAGGATTTTAGGACAATGAATGGAGATTTGATAGGGGTATACCAAATTATGAGGTGTATAAATGGGTTGAATCCATGTGGGCTTTTCCCACCGAGGTTTGGTGAGACAAGAGCTAGAGGTCATAGGTTTGGGGTGAAAGGCGGCATCTTTAAGAGCAATTTGGGGAGGAACTTTGTCACTCAGAGGGTGGTGCAAGTGTGCCAGCAGAAGCTGTAGATACAGGTTTAATGTAACATCTAAGAGAAGTTTGGATAAGTACGTAGATGGGAGAGGTATGGAGGGAGACGGTCAGGATGCAGATGGATAGGATTAGAAGAATGGGTTTGCATGGAATGGATGGGCCTCTGTGCTGTCGTGCTCTATAACTACAACTTTGTCAAGCTTGTTATCAATAATATCTCCCCTCGTTTTAAACTTGAGAGGATACCCTCCCAGTCTGCTCAATGTCTTCTCACACAACAGGCGCACATTCCCAGACACCAGCCTGGTGAACCATCACTATATATACCCCTGCTCCCCTCCCCCCTCCCACCTCATGACAGACGTGAGCAAATGAGACTCACTGAGATGGATATCTCGGTCAGCATGGATGTTAGGCTGAAGGGCCCACAAAATTATGAGGGGCACAGATAGAGTAGACAGCTGCTATTTTTATTTATTTAGAGATACAGCATAGAACGTGCCCTTCTGGCCCTCTGAGTCCCACTGCCCAACAACTCACCTTATCACTGGACAATTTACAATGACCAATTAACTGGTACGTCTTTGAACAGTGGGAGGAAACCAGAGCACCTGGAGGAAACACATGCACACATGGGAAAGCCATACAAACTTTCTTACAGATGACACCAGAATTGAACTCTGATGTCCTGAGCTGTAATAGTGCTGTGCTAACTACTACTTTATTGTGGTACCCATGTCTAGTACTAGAGGGCTTTTTATATTATTTACTTAATACTAAAGGTGAAAGGGGGTAAGTTCAGATGAGATATACGGGGCAAGTTTTTTTAAACATACACAGAGTGGTAGGTGCCCGGAACATGTTGCCAGAGGTGGTGGTGGAGGCAGATATGAGAGAGGTAGAACATAGAACATAGAATAGTACAGCACATTACAGGCCCTTCGGCCCACAATGTTGTGCTGACCCTCAAACCCTGCCTCCCATATAACCCCCACCTTAAATTCTTCCATATACCTGTCTAGTAGTCTCTTAAACCTCACTAGTGTATCTGCCTCAATCACTGACTCAGGCAGTGCATTCCACACACCAACCACTCTCTGAGTAAAAAACCTTTCTCTAATATCCCCCTTGAACTTCCCACCCCTTACCTTAAAGCCGTGTCCTCTTGTATTGAGCGGTGGTGCTCTGAGAAAGAGGCACTGGCTATCCACTCTATCTATTCCTCTTAATACCTTGTACACCTCTATCATGTCTCCTCTCATCCTCCTTCTCTCCAAAGAGTAAAGCCCTAGCTCCCTTAATCTCTGATCATAATGCATACTCTCTAAACCAGGCAGCATCCTGGTAAATCTCCTCTGTACCCTTCCCAATGCTTCCATATCCTTCCTATAATGAGGCGACCAGAACTGGACACAGTACTCCAAGTGTGGCCTAACCAGAGTTTTATAGAGCTGCATCATTACATAGTGTAGCAGTTAGCATAATACTTTACAGCACCAGCTATAAAAGCAGGTTTCAACTCACGCCGTTGTCTGTAAGGAGTTTGTATGCTCTCTCTGTGACCATATGGATTTCCTCCGGGTCCCCTGGGTTCCTCTCACATCCCAAAGATGTACAGGTTAGCGTTAGTAAGTTGTGGGCAGCTTATGTTGACGCTAGTAGCATTTCATCACTTGCGGGCTGCCCTCAAACATCCTCAGACTGTGCTGGTCATTGACGCAAACAGCGCATTTCATTGTATGTTTCGATGTACGTGTGACAAATAAAGCTAATCTTTAATCTTTATTTCAAGTGCTCTTAGAGAGGCACATCAACGTGCAGAGAAAAGAGGGATATGGACATAACGTCCGAAGGGATTAGTTCAATCAGGCATTTAATTACTTATTTAGTTAGCTTGCCAGAACTTCATGGGCTAAGGGCAATGTTCTCTAATTTTTTTTTCCACTGCTGTGCTGACTAACCATTCCTTCGAGCAGGAAATTTAGACATGGCCTGAAAACTGTGTAACACTAAATTTTTTTCTAATATGCATACTATGAATATTTATAACAATGTTGGTGTTGGTTTATTAACAATGAACCATTGACTTCCATTCTGGGTTTATTGTTACAATTTGTAACAGTGTTGTAACTTGAAACACTGACAATGTAAAAAGTTGAAGCTCTAAAATGATTACGGATTATATTCCTTAACACATAACTAATTACAAGGTATTTCACAATTATATTAACATAGGCTTCAAAGTTATATTATCATGATTTGAAAATGATATTAACATAATTTCAACATTATATTAACGTTACATAAAAGAAAATTCCAGCTGCATGGCAACAAAGGCTATGTGCACAGGAGCACTTCAGTTACTGTGCGGTCGTGCCAAGAGGTCTGTTCCTGTGTTACACTGCTCTCTGTTTTATGACCATCACTTTACATATCCTTTCTATCTAAGAATACCAAAGCTATTGTTTATTATTGTCATATGTACCAAGGTACAGGCAAAAACTTTTTCCTGCATACTGTTCATCACTGTTCCTTTACAGTGGGAAGAGCACAGCGTACAGCCACACATCAACTAAAATGCTCCCGTGCACATATCCTTCGTTGCTGCGTAGCTGGGATTTTCTTTTATATCAGGGGTTCCTAAGTTTTTTTTATGCCATGGTCCAATGCCATTAAGCAAGGGATCTGTGGAACCCAGGTTGGGAACCCCTGTTTTATATAATTTTATTATAATTGTGAAATACCTTGTAATTAATTATGTGTTAAAGAATATAATCCATAAACTTTCTAAATAATAAACATACCACAACCTGAACTCTCAAACATTTTAGAGCTTCAACATATTTATAATGTCAGTGTTTCAAGTTACAACACTGTTAGATATTGTAACAATAAACACAGAAAGGAAATTGATAGCTCATTGTTAATAAACTGTTGGCCCACTGAATGCTGATGCTATCCAACTTTAAAAGTTAACAAAATGTGAAAGGTTTTCATTGTACTGTATTTCATCTTACTTCAGTTAATATATAAAATCAAAATTATGTGATTTTTCAATTATCATTCTAAGTAGTCACAGTATGCATGCTACAAACAAAAACATTTAAAGTGCTGTGCAGTTTTCATGCCATGTAAAAAGTCTCTTGTTCAGAACGTGGTTAGTTCATTCCTGTGTTAAAAAATATTAGAGGGAACATTGCTGTTCCTACATATCATTTCATCACATCAGTACATTGAGGTAGTATAAAGGGAAACAATATGAAAGTGCAGAATAAATTATTACAGTTACAGAGAAAGGGCAGTGCAGGTATACAATAAGGTAACGAGTGAGAGAGAGCACAGATTGAAATACCTTTCCTGTCTCCTCGGGCCCTGGCTGCAGGGTAACTGAACAGGGCAGGTTGGGAGGGATCTGTGGGAAAGGGAGAACAGTGTTAATAATTTCTCTTCATCTCTGTTCTAAAGGGGCGCCCTTGTATTCTGAGGCTGTGCCCTTTGATCCTAGACTCACCCATCATAGGAAACTATCACAATGTGCACTGGCAACGACTGAACCCAAGTGCAGGGAAAAGACAGACTCCCATGTAGAGACGGCAACCAGGGTTTACTGATAAGAGTTCAACATCGGTGGCTCTGCTGGGCAACACCACCAGACATAACAATCTCAAAGCTAGGACCCCACCATAAGCGCTAATTGGGAGTTTGCTTCAACAATCACAGAATGTGGAGGACCCATGCCACTCAAAATAAACTTAAGATTAAACAGAAAGCACCAGCAATTGTTGACTCTCATTACAACAATTAACGAGTACAGGTACTCCTGAAAACCTGGTGCCCAATTCTCTCCGGCTATCGAAGGGCTCATTACAGGAAACAGCTTCTGAAGACCCACACTCAATGTTTTAGGAATAGCTCTTTTTAAAAATATATTTCTTACTGTAACTTATAATAATCTTGATGTACTGCCACAAAACAAGTTTAATGATATATGTCAATAAACCTGATCCTGATCCTGATTTGATACTATGTGAGGACAACAGTCTTTCTCTCAATGTCAGCAAAGCAAAAGGGCTGGTCATTGAGCTCAGGAAGTAAGGAGGAGTACACACCTCTGCCTGTATCAGTGGTGCTGAGCTGGAGATAGTTGAGAGCTTAATGTTCCTCTGCATACCGTGTATCAGTCAGTTTATGTACAGTCTGGCGTCACTTTATGGACATATAATCAATGTGTAGAAGCTATCTTATAAATTTATATTTATTGTGTTTTATTATTATTGTGGTTCTTTTGTGCTGCATCAGATCCGGAGTAACAATTATTTGTTCTCCTTTACACTTGTGTACTGGAAATGACTTTAAAACAATCTTGAACCTTTCACTGGGCCCAGCTCTCATTCAAAGTCACAGGGATGGGCAATGAGTGTGGCAAGAGATGAAGGTCGAACCTCAAATATGAAGGGGTAACCATGTTCTCCCAGCTTCTTCATCAGACGCTCTTGAAGCCGGGTCAGGGGCTTCTTCTCCTCTGCCACAGGTGGGAAGGCTTGGACGTTGGCCACAAAGAGATCCTTCCGGAAGGTCAGTCCCAGCACGTCCAGATCCTCTCGGCCATAGCGGAAGGCACAGGTCAAAGTCACAAACACTGGGAGACAGGGAGAGAAATGGAATAGTTCAGCTCAAATTAGATGGGCCAAAGGACTTTCTTTGGTGCTGTAGTACTCTTTGACTCAAAACAGCCGAATAGAGGGACTTCCCAGTAAATGATTGTACCTTCCCTCACCCCATCAACACTCCTCCATAATCAACTACCTATCCCTCAACCCATTCAATCCCCACATACAGTCCACAGACACTCTACCCATCGCCACCTCTATCCCCACCCACTGAATCACCTCCCACAGCCCACAGACACTTTCTCCCATCATCAACTCTCCCCACCCTCTGAAACCCCTCCCACATCCCATGGCCACTCTCCCTAATTACCACCTCTACCCCCACCCACTGAATCCCCTCCCAAAACCCATAAACACTCTCCCCCATCACTGACTCTCCCCACCCATTCAATCCCCACACACAGCCCACAGGTACTACCTATCACCAACTCTACCTCCACCCACTGAATCCCCTCCCACAGCCCACGGACACTCTCCCCCATCACCAGCTCTCCCCACACCCACTGATTCCATTCCCACAGCCCACAGTCTCCCCTGTCACTGACTCTCCCGCCCACCACCGCCTTTCCACTGCTCCAACTGGGTTAAGAGCCTCACATCCATGCAAGCCAACGTTTATGGATATCAGCTCCTGTTCTCCCCCCACTGACATGTTTACCTTTCCTTTCCTTGAGGTATTCTGGATCAACCAACACGACACCGTCTGTGGGAGAGAGAAGTGTTCATTACAACGTGTACTGAGGGAGCACCGCACTGTGGGGGGATCATACTGGGGGTGCCGAGGATCCTATGATGAAAGGATGAGTGAGCTTGGGCTTGTTTCTTTAGAGCAAAAGAGGATGAGAGGTGACTTGATAGAGGTTGTCCCAGAGGTGTAGATTGAGTGGACGGCCAGAGACATTTTCCCAGGGTGGAAATGGCTAATTCTAGGGGTCATGACTTTAAAGTAATAAGACTATATGACATAGGAGCAGAATTAGGCCATTTGGCCCATTGAGTATTCTCTGCTATTTCATCATGGCTGATCCTTTTTTTCCCACCTCAGCCCCACTCTCCAACTTTCTCCACGTAACCTTTGATGCCATGTCTAATCAAGAACCTATCAATCTCTGCCTTAAATACACCCAATGACTTGGCCTCCACAGCTGTCTATGGTAATAAATTCCACAAATTCACCACCTTCTGGCGAAAGAGATTGTTTTTGAGAGGAATGGCCACAGGGGAACTCTGCTCTAACTGCCCCTTTGCACTTTTCCTGATGGTCACTCAGCTACTTGCCTCCTGCAACTTTGGGGTGACCACTCCCCTGTAACTCTGATCAATTATCTCCTCACTCCCCTGTACAAGCCGAAGGTCATCCAGCTGCTGCTCCAGATCCCTAACACGGTCTTCAAGGAGCTGCAGCCGGATGCACTTCACACAGATGTAGTTCCCCGGGAGACTCTGGGCCACCCAGTTTTCCAACATCCAGCACGAAAAGCACACCACAGCCATTTAAACGGTACAGTAAGAGAGGAGAAAAAAAAGAAATGCAAGCCTTAACAGATGCTTTACACAGAGCCAACGCCTCTTCCGAGCTGAAGCCCGGTTTGAACCAAAGCCTGTCGCTTCTACTCTCACTACTGGCCCACTCCCAACAATGGTCTTATTTCCTGTTATAATCTGTGGTCCACCTCCCAGCTACTGTTGGGAGGCCTGTGTATAATTGCCATCAATGTCCTTTTACCCTTGTAGTTTCTTAACTCAACCCACAAGGATTCAACATCTTCCGATCCTATATCACAACTTTCTACTGATTTGATGTCATTCTTTACCAGCAGAGCCACACCACCTCCTCTGCCTACCTTCCTCTCTCTCCGATACAACGTGTAGCTTTTGGACATTCAGCTTCTAAATATGACCAACCTTCAGCCACGATTCAGTGATGGCCACAATATCATACCCGACAATCTGTAAAGGTGCAGCAAGATCATCCACCTTATTTCTTATACTCCGTGCATTGCGATATAACACTTTGAGTACTGTATTTACCACCCTTTTTGATTCTGCATCCCTCATGCACTGATACTCACCCTGCTGGCTGCAAATTTATCCTATCATCTGCCTGCCTTTGCTGACAGTCTGACTGCATGCTATCTTTGCTTTTTTACCATCTGTTCTATCCTCAGTCCTTTCACTCTGGCTCCCGTTCCCTTGCCAAATTAGTTTAAACCCTCCCCAACAGCTCTAACACACGTGCCTATGAGAATATTGGACCCCTCGGGTTCAGGTGCAACCCATCACTTTTGAACTGGTCCCACCTCCCCCAGAAGAGATCCCAATGATCCAAGAACCTGAAGCCCTGCCCCCTACACCAGCATCTCAGCCACGCATTTATCTACCAAATCATTTTATTTCTACCCTCACTGGTGTGTGGCATAGGCAGCAATCCAGAAATTCCTACCCAGGAGGTCCTGCTTCTCAGCTTTCTACCTAGCTCTCTTCAGGACCCCTTTGCTTTTCCTTCCTATGTCACTGGTACCAATATGTACCAGGACATCTGGCTGCTCTCCTTCCCCCTCCAAAATGTAGTGGACACGATCCGAGATCCCGACCCTGGCACCTGGGAGGCAACATATCAATCGGGTGTCCCTTTCACGTCCACAGAATCTCCTGTCTGTTCCCCTGACTATCAAGTTGCCTATCACCGGCAGTCCCCTCTTCTCCCTCTTTCCCTTCTGCACCACGGAGCCATGCTCAGTGCCAGTAACCCGGTGGGAGGAAGCATAGGGAGGGGGATTGTTAGAGATAAGTTTTTTACACAGTGTTGGGTGCGTGAAATGCCCTGCCAGAGGTGGTGGTAGAGGTAGATACATTAGGGACATTTAAGAGCCCCTTAGGTAAGCACTTGGATGATAGAAAAATGGAGGGCTATGCGGGAGGGAAGGGTTAGATTGATCTTAGAGTAGGTTAAAAGATCAGCACAACATCATGGGGTGAAGGGCCTGTACTGCACTGTAGTGTTCGATGAAGTACAGGGTCATTTCCATCACTTAGTGGTTGTGTACACTCCCAAGCCTGGCGAGATGCAAGTGCTCCTATTTCGAGTGGTCTGTTGGACCCCATTGATCGCAGCTCTCAGGGTGTCATTCCCCCCCTCCATTGTGGCTGAGCTTAGGTGAAGAAGTTGAGGGAGATGGTTGGACCCCTTGATTTGGTCAACGGGTATACTTAAAGCGGAGGTTGATTGGTTCTTGATTAGTTACAAGGAGAAGACAGGAGAATGGGGTGTTGAGAGGGTAAGCAGATTATTCATGATAGGATAGCAGAGCAGACTTGATGGGCTGAATGATATAATTCTGCTCCGGTGCCTTACAGTCTTACAGAACAGATTTGAGAAGGAATTTCTTCAGCAAGCGGTTGGTGAAATTGTGGAATTCATCATCACAGATGGCCGTGGGATCACGTCTGGTTTTTCTGTCTGAGCCCACCAACGAGCAGGTGTCTGGGATCAAGCAGCTCTAGAAGGAGCCACTCAGTTTGGGGAAGCCTGTCTGTGGCCACAGGGGACACGCTCCTTTGGCAAAGATATTAGGAAGCATGGAATATATTGGGAGGTCTGGTATGCACGGACTGCTGCTGCGCAGGATCAGAAAAAGCTGAAGAAGTTGTAAACTCAGCCAGCTCCATCATGGGCACCAGCCTCCCCAGCCTCTTGGACATCTTCAAAAGGTGATGCCTGAAAAAGCCAGCACCCGTCATTAAGGACCCCCATCACCCAGGACATGCCCTCTTCTCATTGCTAACATCAAGGAGGTGGAAGAGGAGTCTGAAGACACACACTCAGGAACAATTTCTTCCCCTCTGCCATTGGATTTCCGAATGGACAATGAACCCATGAACACTACCTCAGTAGTTTTTCTTTCTTTTGCTCTTTTTGCACTACTTGTTTAATTTAATTATATATTTTATTGTAATTTATCGTATTTTAATTATATATTGCAATGTACTGCTGCTGCAAAACAACAAATTTCACAACATATGCCAGTGATATTAAACCTGATTCTGAATCTGAGAAAGGAAACTGCTGAAGGACGAGCTATATTTGTGAAATGGTGGATCCAAATGTTGCAGGATTTGGACCATTTTCTATTCTCTAACCTCTGAAGAAGTGACTATTTTGAACCAGTGCGGGGTGTTGGCCATTAATGAGCTGGTGGCCTCTTTGCTCAGCTGCCAGCTGGTCACTTTGCTCCTGCCCACTGCCTTTGTCGCCAGGACCCAGAGGGAGCTGTTGGACTTCTTCTGGAGTAAGAGGAGACACTGGTCTCTGCTGTGGTCCTGTGTCTTCCAACAGCAGAGGCCAGTCAGTGGTCAGCCACTGGTGTGCCACCTGTACCCAGGTGGCACCTGTTCACTAGGCACCCTCCGAGGTGGCATGCACTTTTGTCGCCTGCGGCACTGCCTTCAGGAGGGTACACCGCTCCTGGCAGTGGGTATTGGCTGCACTGCTCTGCAGGAGCTGCCAGGCGGCTACCGGGAGTTATTGCAAATCTGTGACGGTCTCGTCTGGTCAGAGAGCTCCTACGCTAGCGGAGTTGGAGCTCTGGCTGTGACAGAGGCTGGTTCTCATCCCATTGCAGTTTTTTATTGCTTACTTAATTATTGTTATTATTCTGTTCTCCCTTTCTTTTTGAATTTGCACAGTTTGGTTTTCGTTTGCACATTGGTTGATTGTTCATCCTGTTGGGTATGGTTTTTCATTAATTCTGTTGTGTTTCTAGTATCTTACTGTGAATACCTACAAGAAAATGAATCTCAGGGCAGTAAATTTATTTTCAAAGTACATATATGATAATAGTACTTTGATAATAAATTTATTTTGACCTTTGTCATCCCTATCCCATCATGGTGGGCTTCCAAGAAGTTTGGGGGCATAGAGAGGTCCTGACTGTGCTTGCCAGATTTCCCGCACAGCCAGAATTACTCACCGGAACTGAGGTTCAAAATCTCCCATGGGATCCGGTCCCACACAATGCGAGCCGACTCACTAAGATGTCCGCCACGCCATTCCATGATGCACCATGGTGGTTCTTGTGTAGTCTGCTCCTGCATACTATTCACTCCTTCACCCTCGTCCGCCAAGTGGACAGACCATGAGGGTTTTATGCGTTGGTGATGAAAGCGAATTTCAGGGTTGTATATGGTGACATATACAGTATGAACTGTGAGAATAACTTTACTTTGAACTTTGAACTCCTGCCTGAGAAGCAAATTGGATCCACCCCAGTTTGCCTACCAACACAACAGGTCCACAGCAGATACCATTTCACTGACTTATCACTCAACCTGGAACATCTAGACAGCAAAGGTGCATACATCAGGATGCTCTTTATTGACTACAGCTCAGCATTTAATATTATCATCCCCTCAAAACTAATCAATAAGCTTCAAGACCTAGGCCTCAATAACTCATTGTGCAATTGGATCCTCAATTTCCTCACTTCAACACAGGCAACAACACCCCCTCCACAATCTCCATCAGGGCAGATGCACCACACGGCTGTGTGCGCAGCCCCCTGCTCTACTCGCTTTACACTTCTGACTGTGTGGCTAAACACAGCTCCAATGCCATATTCAAGTCCGCTATTGATACCACCGTCATAGGCCAAATCAAAGGTGGTGACAAATCAGCATGTAGGAGGGAGACTGAAAATCTGGCCGAGTGGTACCTCAACAACCTCTCACTCAATGTCAGCAAGACCAAGGAGCTGATCATTGACTTTGTGAGGAGGGAAATGGAGGTCTATCAGTCCAGTGGGGGATCAGATGTAGAGAGGGTCAACAACTTTAAATTTCTCCATATTATTATTTCAGAAGACCTGTCCTGGGCCCAACATATAAGTGTAATTATGAAGAAAGCACGGCAGTGCCTCTACTTCCTTAGAAGTTTGCCAAGATTCAGCAGGACATCTAAAACTCTGTCGACCGTCTATAGATGTGTGGTGGAGAGTATATTGCCTGGCTGCATCACAGCCTGGAATGGAAACACCAGTGCCCTTGAATGGAAAACCCTACAAAAAGTAGTGGATATGGCCCAGTGCATCATGGTTAAAGCCCTTTCTACCATCTACTTGGAGCGGCGTTGCAGGATCTACCATCAGGGTGCCCCACCACCCAGGTCACGCTCTCTTCTCACTGCTGCCATCAGGAAGAAGGTACAAGAGCCTCAGGACTCGCACCAGTTGGTTCAGGAACAGTTATTATCCTTCAATCATCAAGTTCTTGAAGCCGTGGGGATAACTTCACTTGCCCCATCATTGAGGCGTTTCCATAACCTACAGACTCACTTTCAAGGACTCTTCATCTCATTTTCTCGATATTTATTGTTTATTTTTTTTTCTTCTTTATTTGCCCACTATGTTGTCTTCTGCACACTGGTTGCTCACCTTGTCGGTGCAATCTTTCATTGATCCTATGCGGTTATTAGATTTCTAGAGTATGCCCACAAGGGAACACATATCAGGGTCACATATGTCCCTGGATAATAAATTTACTCTGAACTTAAAAACGCAAACAACAGGAATTCTGCAGATGCTGGAAATTCAAGCAACACACATCAAAGTTGTTAGTGAACGCAGCAGGCCAGGCAGCATCTCTAGGAAGAGGTACAGTCGACGTTTCAGGCCGAGACAAAGGGTCTCAGCCTGAAACGTCGTCTGTACCTCTTCCTAGAGATGCTGCCTGACCTGCTGCATTCACCAGCAACCTTGATGTCTGTTACTCTGAACATTGCTTTTTTGGTTCACTGGGATCGGTCAGTCAAACAGCTTCCACTCTGTTAGTATAAAACTGACCAGATTCTGTCTGTCGGACTATCGAACTCACCCACTGGCTCCACGAAGTCCACGTGATCTACAAAGTCCCTCTTCCCCAGGTACACGGTAAGCTGGAAAACAAACAGTAAGAAATAAAAAAAATCAGGTTTAATATCACTGGCATTTATCATGAAATTTAAATAAGTATTGCATAAAGAGAGTACAACAGTGAAAAGTAAAAAAAATGAAATCAAATCTTTAGAAAGAGGTGACACAGGGTCAGCAAGTGTTGAATCATTGGGGATAGAACAAAGGAACTACAAGGGTAAAAGGATGCTGATGGGAGTTGTATACAGACCCCCATATGGAGACCCTGGATCTGCGCCTGGAAAGTCTTCACTCTCCAGGGTGCAGGCCTGGGCAAGGTTGTATGGAAGACCAGCAGTTGCCCATGCTGCAAGTCTCCCCTCTCCATGACACCAATGTTGTCCAAGGGAAGGGTGTTAGGACCCATACAGCTTGGCACCAGTGTCGTCGCAGAGCACTGTGTGGTTAAGTGCCTTGCTCAAGGACACAACACGTTGCCTCGGCTGGGGCTCGAACTCACAACCTTCAGGTCTCTAGTCCAATGCCTTAACCACTTGGCCACGGGGTACTAAGGATGTGGTCTACAAATTAGAAAGGAACACAGAAAATACATGCTAAAAGAGCAACGTTACAATAGTTATGGGGGATTTCAATATGCAGGTAGATTAGGAGAATCAGGTTGGTCCTGGATTCCAGGAGGGAGAGATTCCAGAATGCCCAGGAGATGGCTTTTCAGAGCAGCTCGTGGTTAAACCCACCAGGGGATGAGCTATTCTGGGTTGGGTGTTGTGCAATGATCTGGAATTGATTCGAGAGCTTAAGGTAAAAGAACTCTTAGGGGAAAATGATCATAATATGATCGAATTCATCCTGAAGTTTTAGAAGCAGAAGCTAAAGTCGGATGTATCAGTAATAGAGTGGAGTAAAGGGAATTACAAAGGCATAAAAGAAGAGTTGGCCAGAATAAAATGGAAAAGAACACTGGCAGGGATGACAGCAGAGCAGCAATGGCTGGAATTTCTGGAAGCAATTCAGAAGGCACAGGATATATACATCCCACAGAGGAAGAATTATTCAGAAGGTAAGATGACACAACCATGGCTAAAAGGAGAAGTCAAAGCCAAAGAGAGGGCATAATTGGGCAACAATTAATGGGAAGTTAGAGGATTGGGAAGCTTTTAAAACCAACAGAAGGCAACTAAAAACTCATTAAGAAGGAATATGAAAGTAAGTCAGGCAATAATATGAAAGGGGATATCAAAAGTTTCTTCAGATACGTAAAGTGTAAAAGAGAGGCAAAAGTGGATATCAGACCTCTGGGAAACAATGCTAGAGGTAGTAATGGGGCAAGGAAATGGCGGACGAACTGTATAAGTATTTTGCATCAGTCTTCACTGTGAAAGGCACTAGAAGTACGGTGGAAGTTCCAGGTGTCAGTGGTCACGAAGTGTGCAAAGATACCTTAACTAGAGAGAAGGTTCTTGGGAAACTGAAAGGTCTGAAAGTAGGTAAGTCACCTGGACCAGATGGTGAACATGCCAGGGTTCTGAAAGAGGTGGCTAAAGAGATCTTAATGAATGTACAATAATCACTAGATTCTGGAATCACTCCGGAAGACTGGAAAATTGTAAATATCACTCCACTCTTCAAGAAGGGAGAGAGGCAGAAGGAAGGAAACCATAGGCCAGTTAGTCTCACCTCAGTGGTTGGGAAGATGTTGGAGTCAATTATTAAGGATGACATCTCAGGGTACTTGGAGGCACATGACAAAATAGGCCATAGTCAGCATGATTTTGTCAAGGGAAAATCATGCCTAACAAATCTGTTCGAATTCTTTGATGAAATAACAATCAGGATAGACAAAGGAGAATCGGTTGATGTGTTCTTGGATTTTCAGAAGGCCTTTGACAAGGTGCCACACATGAGGCTGAGTATCCATGGTATTACAGGAGTGATTCTAGCATGGACAAAGCAGTGCTGATTGGCAGAAGACAAAGAGTGGAAATAAAGGGAGCCTTTTCTGATTGGCTGCCAGTGACTAGTGGTGTTCCACAGGGACCAATTCTATTTGCATTATATGTCAATGATTTGGATAATGTAATTTATGGCTTTGCTGCAAAGTTTGCAAACAATATGAAGATAAGTGGAGGGACAGGTAGTTTTGAAGAAGCAGAGACGTTTCAGAAGGACTTAGGCAGATTCAGAAAACAGGCAAAGAAATGGCATATGGAATACAGTGTAGGAAAGTGTACATTCATGCATTATGGTAGAAGAAATGAAAGGATTGACTATTTTCTAAATGGAGAGAATATTTAAAAAAACTGAGGTGCAAAAGAACTTGGGAGTGCTTGCAAACACGAGGAATTCTGCAGATGCTGGAAATTCAAGCAACACACATCAAATTTGCTGGTGAACGCAGCAGGCCAGGCAGCATCTCCAGGAAGAGGTACAGTCGACGTTTCGGACCGTGATCCTTCGTCAGTTGAAGAGGACCATAACGTTGTCATGGTTGAGAGGCTTGCATACCCAGGGAGCCATGCCGGCTGGAGTCAGGCCTTTATGTTTTGGCTCCTGATTGGGGTCACCCATGCCAAACAGGTCAAAGGGTAGAGGCCAAATTAAGAATGGTCCACTCGTCCTCCAGGTCCAGGGGGTTCAGCTCAGGGATAACAAACCGGAAAGGGTAAAACAAAATTGTTACAGAAACAGCAATGAAGAATCCTTCTATAGCTGAGTATCCCTGAGTCTTCATCTGGGACCTGCATGACTGACAGTAGTGAAAACTGAGGGGAAACTACTGGCATGATGAAGGAAGCCTTGAACACCACCAAGACCAAGACCAAAACTGGGAGTGCAATGAAGAAGATGAACGAGAACCCACAGAGATGGAGGGTATTCATTGCTGCCCTAAACACCAGTGGTGTAATGGGTAGTAAGAAAGTAAGTTGGTCTTACGGACATTGTTTCCACTCATCCCATCCTTCTCCAGACCTGTGGCACTGTCTGTGTGGAGTTTGTACATTCTTCCTGTGACCACGTGCGTTTCCCAGGGCAGAAACATTGACCTTTTATTCTTCTCCAAGGACACTGCCTGACCGCTGAGTCCCGCCAGCATTTTGTGTGCGCGATCCGCATTTCCAGCACCTGCAGAATCTCCTGTGAATACGAGGCAGTGTTCCTCCAAATTGCTTTTAGCTTCAACCCAGCAACAGAGGAGGCCGTGGACAGACATGTCAGTGTGGGGATGGGAAGTGGATTGAAATGCCTGTTGTTGCTGCTCAATGAAGTGGTTTCCCAACCTGTGTCCCTCAACAATGTCGAGGAGGCCGTATCGAGAGCACCTGATACAATAAATTACCCTGATGGACTATAAATGGGGCAAGCTTAGATGGGCATCTTGTCGAGGCCCATTGTCCAGAGCCAGTCCACTGGGGTAGTTGAAGGCTGATGGTCTGCACGTCCATGCCCAGATCATAGACTGAATCAAAGTCCACTGGAATCCAGGGGCTGACAAAGACTGCCTGGTCCAGGCTTCGAGAACTGTGTACGTGTGTGGGAGGGAGGAACAGGAATTGTTTTGCTGTTGTTATTTTGTTGTTTGTTGTGTTCTATGTTGTTCTGCCCAACATTGTGGGTGTGCTGTGTTGGCACAAGAATGTGTGGCGACACTTGTGGGCTGCCCCCAGCACACCCTTAGGTGCGTTTGTAAATGACGCATTTTACTGTATGTTCCAATCTCCACATGATAAATCAACTTGAATCTTAATCTTCAATCCTAGTCAGTACAGACAGGTTGGGCTGAAGGCCGTATTTCTGTGTTGAAGTTCAAGCTGAATTGTCATTCAGCCATACATGAATACCCATGAGTACAGCCGAACAAAACAGTGTTACTCTGGGACCCGGTCGCAAAAGAAGTACCAACAGTCAGCACAGGGCACAAATAGCACATATAAGAGAGCAGCAAAATACAGTCACACGCAAAAAAAAATACAGTCCAAGTCCCTGACTCCATGAATGTTGAAGCAGTCTGCAGTCAAGCACAACACAGCTTGTCTTCTGCCGAGCAGACACTGGAGAGCAGCACCAATGCCGCACTGCACTGTACGACTCATTGACAGGATTATCTCGACAGACAGAATGGTCACCACTTGGAATTAGTCCTTCCCTTCAGATGGCTCTGATTGCATCCCGAGACAGTGAATTGTCAGGGATTATTCCCCATGGATCCAATTAACACATCTCAATGGTGTTCCAGAGAGTTGCAGAATAACCATTATTCTGTTGTCGTTTGATAAAAATATCTTGGTGCAGGCACACATCGAGGTACTTGTAAATGAAACACACTCTCACTCTCTGGGAGTGAGATAAGTTTTCAGAAGTGTGCGGCTCATCTTTTTTCTGGTCTGAATGAGCTTGCTGTCCTGCAGCCATATTTCATTAGGAGTTTGAGAGATTTGATACATCACCAAAGCCTCTAGCAAATTTCTACAGATGTCCCATGGAGAGCATATTGACTGGTTACTCACCGTCTGCTATGGAGGGATTGGAAAAAGCTGCAGAGATTATAAGTGCAACCGGCTCCATCATGGGAGTTAGCCTCCTCACCACTGAGGACATCTTCGAACGGCAGCGCCTCAAAAAGGCGATACCTCCATCATTAGCACCCCCTTCACCCAGGCCATGCCCGATCCTCACTGCCACTATCAAGGAGGAGGTACAGGAGCCTGAAGACATACAATTATTTTAGGGACAGCTTTTCCCCCAGCACCATCAGATTTCAAACAGACAATGAACCGAAGTACAGTACCTCACTGTCTTTGCTCCCTTTCTGCACTATTTGTTTAATTTAATTTTTTAAATATATATGTATCTTATTGCAATTTATGGGCTTTTTTATGCATTGGGATTCGTTAAGGTTGTTATAGCCGGGGGAAGTGGTAATGGAGATAAGCTCCCACTACCTATTAAATGCTCCCAATGGCGCGCATCTCAAATAGCCTCTGACAACCAGGTCCAGCTCCTGGGCTTCACGTAGCTACTAAGCCCGGTGGAACCGCTTATATTGACAGGACAAGGGGCAAAGGCGGATTACTGGCACCTTAAAACCAGTTGCTCCGGGCAGATGGGGTTTGTCAGCCGAGGTCAGCAGCTCATCTAGGAGAGGAAAACTCTGATTTAACTCTCTGCAGTCTTGTGGCCATACCCACTCACGGGGAAGGCTTTGGGAGTAAACCATGAGGAAAATTTCAGAGCCGGAGTCCCTAAAGCAGCCCTACGTTGAGTTCAACGCTGACCGGCAATATCTGTGGCACCATTGGTACGAAACTGTATCAGTCTCTGCAGTTCCTTTAGATTCATCAGAGCGTGGAGAGGGGGAGCTTGTTACAGGGGCAATAGCTTGCTCTCCATATCGTACCACCCAAGCTTGTGTATCTAGGCAGCTAGGATGAAATATCAATGGTCGACCCCAACCGACTGCAGCCTCATTATAACAACATAAGAACATAAGAAATAGGAGCAGGAGTAGGCCATCCGGCCCATCGAGCCTGCCCCGCCATTCAATAAGATCATGGCTGATCTGTCCGTAACTCAGCTCCATCTACCTGCCTTTTCCCCATAATCCTTAATTCCCCTACTATATAAAAACCTATCTAACTGTGTCTTAAATATATTTAGTGAAGAAGCCTCAACTGCTTCCCTGGGCAGAGAATTCCACAGATTCACCACTCTCTGGGGAAAAACAGTTTCTCCTCATCTCCGTCCTATGTCTTCTCCCCTGAATCTTGAGGCAATGTCCCCTAGTTCTAGTCTCAGCTACCAATGGAAACAACTTTCCTACTTCTATCTTAACTATCCCTTTCAAAATTTTGTATGTTTCTATAAGATCCCCTCTCATTCTTCTGAATTCCAGAGAGTGCAGTCCCAGGCAACTCAATTGCTCCTCATAAGTTAACCCTTTCATCTCTGGAATCAACCTGGTGAACCTCCTCTGCACTGCCTCCAAAGCCAGTATATCCTTCCTCAAGTATGGAGACCAGAACTGCACACAGTACTCCAGGTGCAGCCTCACCAGTACCCTGTATAGTTGCAGCATGACCTCCCTGCTCTTGAATTCAATCCCTCTAGCAATGAAGGCCAACATTCCGTTTGCCTTCTTAATAACCTGTTGCAATTGCAAGCCAACTTTTTGCGATTCATGCACAAGCACTCCCAAGTCCCTCTGCACAACAGCATGCTGCAATCTTTCACCATTTAAATAACAATCTGCTCTTCTATTATTCCTTCCAAAGTGGATGATCTCGCATTTACCAACGTTGTATTCCATCTGCCAGACCTTGGCCCACTCACTTAACCTATCTGTATCCCTCTGCAGATTCTCCACATCCTCTGTACAATTTGCTTTTCCACTCAGTTTAGTGTCATCAGCAAATTTTGCTACGCTACACTCAGTCCCCTCTTCCAAATCATCAATGTAAATGTTAAACAGCTGCAGGCCCAGCACCGACCCCTGCGGCACCCCACTCACCACTGACTGCCAACCGGAGAAACACCCATTTATACCAACTCTCTGCCTTCTATCGATTAACCAATCCACTATCCATGCCAATACACTTCCTCCCACTCCATGCAAATGATGCATCTGTATCTTATTTACAAGTCTCTTGTGCGGCACCTTATCAAACGTCTTCTGGAAATCCAAGTATTCGACATCCACCTGTTCCCCTCTATCCACTGCACTCATTATATCCTCAAAGAACTCCAGTAAGTTTATCAAACACCATCAATGTAATTATATATTACATTGCACTGTACTGTTGCCACAAAACTACAAATTCCACAATATACAGTACTGTTCAAAAGTCTTAGGTTCGTATACGTAGCTAGGGTGCATAAGACTTTGGCACAGTACTGTAGTAATTTTATGTAATGCACTGTACCGCTGCCACAAAAAAACACACATTTCATGACATACGCGAGTGATGATTCTGATATGTGGACTGAGAGTCGGAAGGGGGGCAGGGAGAGGGGAATCGTGGTTGGGAAGAGTGGAGGGGAGAGGGGAGGGAGTGGGAAGCACCAGAAAGACATTCTGTAATGATCAATAAACCAGTTCAATCAAATGACACACATAAAAATTGCTGGTGAACGCAGCAGGCCACCAGCAATTTTTATGTGCGTTGCTTGAAGTGTGAGCACGTGGCCAAGTGGTTAAGGCATTGGACTAGCGACCTGAAGGTCGTGAGTTCGAGCCCCAGCCGAGGGAACGTGTTGTGTCCTTGAGCAAGGCACTTAATCACACAGTGCTCTGCGACGACACTGGGTCCTAGTGCCCTTCCCTTGGACAACATTAGTGTTGTGGAGAGGGGAGACTTGCAGCATGGGCAACTGCTGGTCTTCCATACAACCTTGCCCAGGCCTGTGCCCTGGAGAGTGAAGACTTTCCAGGCGCAGATCCATGGTCTCGCAAGACTAACCGATGCCTTTACTTCTTATGCTTGAAATTCCAGCATCTGCAGATTTCCTCATGTTTGAATCAAATGACCCTGCCTGGCATCTCAGGGCTGGGTGTGTCAGCATTCACATCACACCACTCCACCCCACCCCTGGCACTCCTTCTCTGCCACCTGTCCCACACCCCTCCCGCGGCACTCCAGCCTCACCATTCGCAACATCCTTTGCTCCCACTGGGTTTACAAACTCGCTTTCCGCTCCACGTTAACAAAGGCAGAACTGTGCGAAAGCCTTAGGCACCCGAGCTGTATATATGTGCCTAAGACTTTTGTACAGTATCGTATGTCAGTGATAATACCCGAGTCTGATTCCCACCAGTCCTATTCCCCATTCGCTAGGAGATCACCAACCACCACTGCCATCCTGTGCATTAACACCAGGAGGTTAGAGGTTAAAGATCTCAGTTCCTTCCGTCAGAAGGAAATGCCTACTCACGACCTCAGATTCAGTTTCATTTATTTATCACATGTACGGGATCGGAAAATGGCACGTCATATGGCACAGCACATTATGAAGATGATGATACTGTGACCTATAGGATTTTTACGTACAGCTGCTACAAAACAACTGTAGCCCCCTGGCTAACCTCAGGGTCGCTCAGCTCACTGTCGTCCAGGGAAACAGCCCTCGGCCCCGCCAAACTGGGTAATTAGTTTGTGTGGATGCTGTGTGATGTACCCCACCCCGCCCAAATAACAGACAATACACCAGATACGATTAAATGATTTACAGTTTATAGATATTAACGGAACTATATAATTAATAGAGAATAAAATATAAAAGGAAAATAAAAGGTGCCACACTTATCAAAGTTCAATCGCCTCGTGCACAAACAGTTGGAGCTCAGGACCCTTCTTCTTCACCCTGCGACCCCTCGGATCACCTCGACCGGCCGCCTGGGACCAACAACAATGGTTGACCAGATGCCCCACACGAGTCCGTCTCTGTCTCCTCGCCGAACGCCCTCCTCGGGGTCCGACCCCGTTAATGGACATCACAGCACCTGGTCCATCCTCTGTCTCTCTCTCTCCCGCCTTCTGCCCCAAAACCCCGCGCATACAATATCTTACAGATACACCAAAACCATAATAACTATCCCAATTGGTTCATAACATCTTCTTATCAGTAACGTGATTCAACAAACTGCTAGCGGGAGGACTTTCTCAGCATTTAACATAACAAAGAAGCATTCCCAAGTATAACATAACAAAGAAGCCATTTTAATTAGCCTACACAGTAACATAAGAGACGAAACCCCCGTACACAACAAATTTCAAAGCCTGATTAACCTGATTCTGAAGCATACAGTGAAATGTGCCATTTGTGTCAAAAACCAACACAACCTAACGGTGTGCTAGGGCAGCCCGCAAGTCACGCCACACACTCCGGCACCAGCATAACATGTTCACTGGGTTCAGCGGAGCAGAAGCAACAGCAACAACAAAAGAGATTTTGAAACAGAGAAGAATATAGGAAAATGCAGTTGTCCACTTTGGAAGAATAATTTTTAATTTTAAACTGCAGAAAGCTGCAATGTCAAGTGATTTTAAGTTCAAGAGATTCTGGAAATGCTGGAAATAAGACATTGGAGTAGAATTAGGCCATTTGGCCCATCAAGTATGTTCTGCCACTCCTTCGTGGCTGATTTATTATCCCTCTCAACCCCATTCTCCCGTCTTCTTCCTGATAACCTTTGACACCCTGACTAATCAAGAACCTATCAACCTCTGGTTTAATTATACTCAATGTCTTAGCACCACAGCCATCTGTGACGATGAATTCCACAGATTCACTACCCTCTGGCGAAAGAAACTCCTCATCATCCCTGTTCTGAAGGTACGTCCTTCTGTTCTGAGGTTGTGCTTGCTGACTCCCTCACGACAGGAAAATATCCTCTCCAAGTCCACTCGATAGGTTTCAATGAGATCCCCCTCATTCTTCTGAACTCCATCAAATTCAGGCCCACTGCCATCAAAAGCTCGTCATATGTTATCCCTTTCAGTCCTGAGATCATTCTCATGAACTCCTCTGGACCCTCTCCAAAGCCAGCACATCTCTTCTTCGATAAGGGGCCCAAAACTGCTCGCAATGCTGCAAGTGCATACTGACCAATGCCTTATAAAGCCTCACAATTACCTCCTTGCTTTAATATTCTAGTCCTCTTGAAATGAATGCTGACATTGCCTTTGCCTTACTCACTGCTGACTCAACCTGCAAATTAACCTTTTGGGTATCCTGCTTGTTGAACAGCACACACAAAATGCTGGAGCAGTTCAGCCTCCCTCCCTCTGCAAAACCCTCAGCTGACTATTGTTGCCCTCCTTTTCTGGTCTCTTGCTTAATGCTCCCACACTGGGTGCATGTCTGCAGCTGCCTAGTCCCTGAGCCCTTAAAACTCCTCGATAAATATCTCTCTCCTTCATTTAAGACACTTGTTAAAGCCTCTGTCCCACCACCTCTGTTATCTGTATCTTGTCCTGGGCTCAATGCCAGATAACATTTGCTAACGCTTCTATGAAATACCGTCAAATTTTTAACATTTTGAAGCAGTGATTTAGTAACCGAAGCCAGGAGTTCAGTCCGGAGAAGTGTGAAGTGATTCACAATGGAAGGTCGGAAGTTGAAGGCAGAGTACAGGGTCAGCGGCAGGATTCTTATAGTGTGGAGGAACAGAGCAAGTTTAGGGCCCATGTCAATCCATCCCTCAAAGTTGCTGCACAAATTGATAGGGTGGTTAAAATCTATCGTGCTGACCTTCATCAGTCGGGGGACTGAGTCCAAGAGCGATAAGGTAATGTTGCAGCTCTATAAAACTTTATATTGTGTTCTGTTCTTGTTGACCCATTATAGGAAGGATGTAGAAGCTTTAGAGAGGGTGCAGAGGAGAGATTCACCAGGATGCAGTCTGGGTTAGAGAGCACGTCTTATGAAGACAGGCTGAGCGAGCTAGGGGGCTTTTTTCTTTGGAGTGAAGGAGGATGAGAGGTGTCTTGCTAGAGGTGCGAGAAAACTGGATGACCTGGAGGAAGCTGACAAAGCGTTAGGGAGAATTGGTAAACTCCACACAGACTGCACCCATGCCTCTAGAGTTCTGAGACTGTAGCAGTAAACCTCATGCCACTGTCCACATGGCCATAAAACCATGAGACATAGGAGCAGAATTAGGCCATTCGGCCCATCAGGTCAGCTCTGCCATTCCATCATGGCTGTTTTATTTTCCCTCTCAACTCCATTCTCTACCTTCTCCTGTAACCTTTGATGCCCTGATTAAACAAGAGCCTATCAACCTCTACTTTAAATACACCCGATGACTTGGCCTCTACAGCTGTCTTTGACAATAAATTCCACAGATTCATCATCCTCTGGTTAAAGAAATTCCTCCTCATGTCTGTTCTAAAGGGACATCCTTCTACTCTGAGGCTGTGCCCTCTAGTCTTAGACACTCCTACTATTGGAAATATCCTCTGCACAGCCTCTGTATCCAGGCCTTTCAATATTTGATGGATTTCAATGAGATTCCCTCCCTCATTCTTCTAAGCTCCGGCGAGTACAGGCAGGCCCAGAGCCATCAAACTCCTCATATGTTAACCCTTTTACTCCCAAGATCATTCTTGTGAACCTCCTCTAGACCCTCGCTAACACATCTTTCTTTAGATCAAGGGCCCAAAATTGCAAAATAGACATAGAATTCAAATGGGAGACCTTACCTTTCCGTTTGGGCTTGACTTCTTAAAAACTCTATAAAGCAACAAGGGAGAGAGACAAAGAGAAGATGGTTAGAAAACAGCAAATGCAAGGTTTTACATTTCTGTACTTTCACACAGAATTGGCATTGTTAGAATTAAAATCCACTCGCGTGGGCTGAAATCCAAAGGTATGAGTTCAAATCCTGCAGCAGATTTAACTTTTAGAGATTCAGCATGGTTAAGCCTGGTCTGGCTGAATGAGCCCGATGCGCCCAAACACCCCTGTGACCAATTACCCTGCTAACCTGAACGTCTTTGGACTGTGGCAGGAAACCGGAGCACTCAGAGGAAACCGGCATGGTTACAAAAACAACATACAAACTCCTTGCTGGCTCCGCTGGGAACTGAACCCAGGCCACTGCTGCTGTCATCAGTTTATGCTACCACGTCCCTGATTGTGTCCAATTTTTCCTTCTCCTTTCCAGATATCAACCACACTTTGTGTAAAAATCTTCCAGCTTCCTTCCTCTCACCTTAAACTGACCCTCCAAGAGGACCACAATCTTCTTGTAGGGTTGCGTGCCTCAGGGACCCAGAAAGCTATGCTGGCTGGGAGTCGGGGCTTTATGCTTTGGCTCTTGGTAGGGTCACCCATGCCAAAACTTTTAAGAGGCCAGACTAAGAGTGGCCCACCTATCCTCCAGGCTCGGAGGTTCAGCTCGAAGCTAACAACCATGAAAAGGTCAAACAAAACTGTTACGGAAACAGCAATGAAGAATCCTTCTACACCTGAATCTGATGGTATTCCCGAGTCCCCACCTGGGACTTGCGTGGCTGACAGTATTAAAAACCAAGAGGAAGCTACTGACACGATGAAGGAAGCCCTGAACACAGCCACCTTCACTCCAGCGCTAAACGCCAGTGGCGTACTGGACTTCAAACTTCCACCCTTCTCTTTCAGGTACTCAAGTCCTCAACAATGGACTGGAGGGATGTAAGAAAAACTAGCACTAGGTTGAGGAACAGTTATTATCTCTCAACCACCAGGCTCTTGAACCAGAGGAGACATCTTCCCTCAGCTTCACTCACCCCAACACTGACCTGTTCCCATGGCCTCTGGGCTCACTTTCAAGGACCCTTCATCTCATGCTCTTGATATTTGTAGCTCATTTATTGATATTTATTCTTTCTTTCTTCCGTATTTGCAGAGTTTGTTGTCTTTTTCACACTGGTTGTTCACCCTGTTGGTGTGGTCTTTCATTGATTCTGCCGTGGTTATTAGATTTATTTAGTATGCCCACAGGAAAATGTATCTCAGGGTTGTACGTGTGACAACTATGTGCTTTGACAATGTTTACTTTGAACGTTAGACAAGGGTCCCAAGTGTGGAATGACCAGTGTCTTACAAAGCCTCAGCATTACATCCGTGGGGCTGAACGGCTGGTGGCCTCTGTCTGCACTATGACGATTCAGTAATTCAGTAAGAATCTGATATTGGAGGCAATCTTCACCTCCTGAGACTGGTAACACTGTGGAAGAAGCTGGGGTGTGCCTGTTACTCCTGAGAAGGTGTTGGAACTGAGTGAGCAAACTGTTCTGTTACACAGATGCGAGGGATGCTGTGACAAGTGGAGCCTTTATCAAGAAGTACCCTCACCACCTCAGGACGCTGAAGAAGGCATGTTGCAGGCTTGCCTTCATTGGTCAGGGCACGAAGTACAAGAATCAGGGAAAAAAAAGCCAGTACCATCATGAAGGATCCCACACACCCTGCCCATGGACTGTTTGTCCCACTCCCATCAGGGAGGAGGCTACGTAGCATCCACGCCAGGACCACCAGACTCAAAAACAGTTACTTTCCCCAAGCAGTAAGGCTGATCAACACCTCCACCCACTAACCCACCCATCCACACCCCAACCATCACCACTTTATCGTTTCCTGTCAGAGTCACCTTGTATACAGTCACTCCTGTGCCTAGCGTCACTTTATGGACATACAATCTATATATATATATATATAAACTAACTTATGTCATCATCATATGTGCCGTGTGCCATTTAGAAGAATGATAGGAAATCTAATAGAAACATATGAAATTATGAAAGGAATAGATAAGATAGAAGCTGGAAAGTTGTTTCTGCTGGTAGGTGAGACTAGATCTAGGGGACATAGCCTCAAGATTCGTGGGAGTAGATTTTGGATGGAGGTGAGGAGGAACTGCTTTTCCCAAAGTATGATGAATCTGTGGAATTCTCTGCCCAATAAAGCAGTGAAGGCTACCTCAGTAAATATATTTAAGACAAGGTTGGATAGATTGTTGCATAATAGGGGAATTGAGGGTTCTGGGGAAAAGGCAGGTAGGTGGAGATGAGTCCATGGCCAGAGCAGCCATGATCTTATTGAATGGTGGAGCAGGCTTGATGGGCCAGATGGCCTACTCCCGCTCCTATTTCTTATGTTCTTATGTCATATGACGTGGGCAATCATGGTCTATCCATAACCATGATTGTTTTTTGGCAATTTTTTTTACAGAAGTGGTTTCCCATTGGCTTCTTCTGGGCAGTGTCTTTACAAGACGGGTGACCCCAGCCAGTATCAATACTCTTCAGCGATTGCCTGCCTGGCGTCAGCGGTCGCATAACCAGGACTTGTGATATGCACAGGCTATTCGTACGAGCATCCACCAACTGCTCCCGTGGCTTCACGTGGCACTGATCATGCCACCAAAAATGTATTTATATTTATTGTGTTTTTTTGTTATTGCGTTCCTTACTTCATTGTGTTTTTTTTGTGCTGCATCGGACCTGGAGTAACAACTATTTCATTCTCATTTACACCTGCGTACTGGAAATGACATTAAACACTCTTGAATTAGTTCCCAAAAAATACATCATTTGAAATGTCACTTGTACAGATACATGGATAGGAAAAATTTGGAGGAATATCAGCATCGATGAGATGGGCTGAAAGGCCTGTTTCTGTGCTGCATAACTCTCACAATCTATGATAGTAAAGTGTTTGGAAATTTGCAGAACCTGTGACAGGCACTATAAAAATGCAAGTCTCTTATTTACTTAATGGATGTTCCCGTGAAATATTTTGTCAAGGCCGTCCCCTTGGCAACCAGCGGACGTGGGAGAGTCAGAAATCTTTCATCTCTGGAAAGAGAACTGAAGAACTGCTCAATATGCTGTTTACAGTCAGAGTCCTCAGCACAGAAATACGCCTTTCAGCCCTTCTAGAGATACAGTGTTTAACAGGCCCAGCAACCCGACGGTTTAACCCTAGCCTAAACACAGGACGATTTACAATGACTAACCTACTAACCGGTATATTTCTGGACTGTGGGAGATAACTGAAGCACCCGGAGGAAAACTCGCACGCTCACGGGACTGAATGTACAAACTTGTTTACGGAAGACACTGAAATTGAACTCCAAACTCTGATGCCTCAAGACGTAATAGCATCACGCTAACCGCTATGCTACTCTGGCACCCCAGTCCGTGCTGAACTTTATACTTTATTGTAGCGAAACAATTGATACTAGAATGTACAATCATCACAGCGATATTTGATTCTGCGCTTCCCGCTCCCTGGATTACAAATATTAAATATTAATAATATTAAGAATAGTAAAAATTAGTAAATATTAAAAATTTAAATTATATATCATAAATAGAAAATAGAAAAATGGGAAGTAAGGTAGTGCAAAAGAACTGAGAGGCAGGTCCGGATATTTGGAGGGTATGGCCCAGATCCGGGTCGGGATCTGTTCAGCAGTCTTATCACAGTTGGAAAGAAGCTGTTCCCAAATCTGGCCGTACGAGTCTTCAAGCTCCTGAGCCTTCTCCCAGAGGGAAGAGGGACGAAAAGTCTGTTGGCTGGGTGGGTCGTGTCCTTGACTATCCTGGCAGCACTGCTCCGACAGCGTGCGGTGTAAAGTGAGTCCAAGGACGGAAGATTGGTTTGTGTGATGTGCTGCACCGTGATCACGATCTTCTGCAGCTTCTTTCGGACTTGGACAGGACAACTTCCATACCAGGTTGTGATGCACCCTAGAAGAATGCTTTCTACGGTGCATCTATAAAAATTAGTGAGGGTTATAGGGGACAGGCCAAATTTCTTTAGTTTTCTCAGGAAGTAAAGGTGCTGGTGGGCCTTCTTGGCGTGAACTCTGCCTGGTTGGACCAAATCAGGTCATTTGTGATATGGACCCTGAGGAACTTAAAGCTTTTGACCTGTTCCACTTGCGCACCACCGATGTAAGTTGGGTCATGCAGTCCGCTACTCCTTCTGAAGTCAACAACCGATTCCTTCGTCTTGCTGATGTTGAGGGATAGGTTATTGTCTTCACACCATGCCAGCAGGTTCTTAATTTCCTCTCTGTACTCAAACTCATCATTACCCGAGATACGGCCTACAATTGTTGTGTCATCAGCAAACTTATATATTGAATTCGATGGAAACTTGGCTACACAATCATGTGTGTACAGTGAGTACAGCAGGGGGCTGAGTACACAGCCTTGTGGGGCACCAGTGCTCAGAGTGTTTGTAGAGGAGAGAGAGTGATTGTAGAGGAGGACTATTAATCTGCCTAGACCCATCGACCACCACCTGGACCATAGCCCTCCATACCTCTCCCATCCATGAACCTATCCAAACTTCTATTTCAAGGGTGGGCAACCTTCTTGCCTCTGTGGGCCAGATCGCATACTAATGAGTGGACGGTGGGCCAGATAAATGCTTAAAAAACTTGAAATATGGGAATTATCCATTTAAGTACATCTAGTTATGTTTCGCCTCAAATTAATGAATAACGCACGCTAGAAAATCATTTGCGCTTAACCAAGGATGTCAATTGGTAATCAAAGAACTCAGTTTAGTTGCAATTTATTTCAATCAAAGCATCTTTTGAATCTATTAAAAGGACACAAAGAATCTTTAAACATAAAACGGATGTACATGATGCATTGAATGGTGGTAAATTAATATAATAAAAAAGAAAAATTTAATGCAAACAGTCGATAAATCAATGTGAAATTTAATGCTGTCTGTTTCGAAACTAGCCTTCATTTGCTCAACTTTATCTTTCCTTGCTTGCCCAGTAAACCTGTTAAAATTTCCACTACGGCGGGTCTCGTAATGTCGCTTGATATTTGCCACCTTCTTCACAGCAACATTTTCTAGGCAAATGAGACAAACTGGTTTCCCAGCTTGCTCGATGAAGAAGTAATCTAGTGTCCAAGTGTCTTGGACATTTCGGCACTCAGTGTCTACCTTCCTGCGTTTTGCATTCATTGCCATTGGAATTTTTTTCTTCGATCTTATTTCGAAACGCGAGTTATTCAACAAGTATCGTAGCAAATGTAAATATCCGGATATTTAGCATGGATTTCTTGTTAAAACACAGTGATGCTGTTTCTGTTTACAAATTTGAACGATCCCATCTGAAAACCTGCGCGTGCACGGAGAGTATCTAATACATATCAATCAGGTAGTCTGCCTTCCCGTCATTCGTATATACCAGTGTTTGGTTTGGAACAAAACAGAACCTGGGTCCAGTGTAATGAGACGCCATGCATGTCCATCAGTGTGGTCGCGTGAAACACTCAGAATAAGGAAAAATCACTCGCGGGCCGGATAAGCATAGTATCCCAATATCTGGCCCGTGGATCGTAGGTTGCCTACCCCTGTTCTAATTGTTAAAATTGGGTCCACATCCACTTCCACTGGCAGCTCTTTCCATCTCACCACCCTCTGAGGAAAGAAGTTTCCCTTCAGGTTCCCCTTAAATACTTTACCTTTCACCCTTAACCCATGACTTCTAGTTCGAGTCTAAAATAGACATCCCACCTCTCCCGGAAGTTCCAGGAGTCTCCCACATATTAATAGTGGCTCCCTGATGCCCGCAAATTATATACAATATCATGGAAATCAATTTTTTTGAGAGAGAGAGCGAGAGAGAGAAAGCAAGAGAGAGGAAGCAAGCGAGAGCGACCGAGAGAGAGAGAGAGAGAGAGAGAGAGAGAGAGAGCGAGAGCGCAAGCGAGCGCTCGAGCGAGAGCGCGCCATGGCAGAGTGTTCCCAAAAAAATATAAAACGTATGTCACCCCAGACTACACTAAAGTGTACCCCTGCCTAATAGGGGTCAAAATAATGACAGTGTTGCTCGCTGCACTGTTTGCAACAGTGACTTTTCTATTGCCCATGGTGGGTTAAGACTGTAAAAGACATGTTGAGGTGAGTTTAACAGGTGTCATTCGTTCATTAGCATAGCTAACGTTATTTAAACTAACTGGCTAGCTGCTAAGGAGCTACTCTATTGCAGACATCCCACCTCTCCAGGGAGTCTCCCGCAAATTGATGGTGCTACCTCTCTGAAATGAGTTTTTGCAGGGTGGGATGTCTGCTAAAATGTCAACTGTTTATTCCTCTCCACAGATACTGCCCGACCTCAAACATGAGAAAATCTGCAGATGCTGGAAATCCAAAGCAACACACACAAAATGCTGGAGGAACTCAGCAGGCCAGGCAGCATTTATGGAAAAGAGTAAAGAGTTGATGTTTTGTGTGGAGATCCTTCTTCAGGACTGAGGAGGGTCTCAGCCTGAAACACTGACTATACTCTTTTCCATAGGTGCTGCCTGGCCTGCTGAGCTCCTCCAGCATTTTGTGTGTGTTGCTCTGGAGGGAGGGGCAGGTACCTCTTCTCTCTACTCAGTTCTGATGCAGGCTTTCAAGCTAAAACGGTGACAATTCCTCTCCCCCTGCAGATGCTGCTCGACTTGCTGGGTATCTCCTGTGGGCTGTTGTTTGTTTATAAAGGTTTAGCGAGTTTGATCTTGCCTTTCAATTCTCAAACACTAGATGAAATCTCACTTATGCTCAGAGCTTATTATAGCTTCCTAAATGCATGCAGGAAATTATAACCGGGATGTTGATGGTTGAGAAGACAACTATAAGTCCTCATTACGACACAGAGACAGGATCTCACACCTTGCCACAAGAAACGTATCCAATGTAGCAACTATCAAACACTCTTTCCTGTTCACCTGTGCTAAGATTTAATTTATTTTTCCATCGATATCAGCATGTCATCTAAAACTTTTACAGACTTCTATAGATTCACAGTGGAGAGTCCTGACAGACAAAAACAAAATCCTGGAGGAGCTCAGCAGGTCAGACAGCATCTGTGGAAAGGGATGAACAGTCGCTGTTTCGGGCTGAGATGCTTCATTGGGACTCTAGGAATATTCTCGCTGGTTGCATCACAGCCTGATGTGGAAGCACGGATACACAGAAGTGGAAACGACTGCAGGAAGTGCTGGATAGAGCCGAGTGCGTCACAGGCCCAGCCATCCCCACCATGACAGCATTTACAAGGAGTGCTGCCACAGAAACATAGAACATAGAACAGCACGGCACAGTACAGGCCCTTCGGCCCACAATGTTGTGCCGACCCTCAAACCCTGCCTCCCATATAACCCCCCACCTTAAATTCCTCCATATACCTGTCTAGTAGTCTCTTAAATTTCACTAGTGTATCTGCCTCCACCACTGACTCAGGCAGTGCATTCCACACACCAACCACTCTCTGAGTAAAAAACCTTCCTCTAATATCCCCCTTGAACTTCCCACCCCTTACCTTAAAGCCATGTCCTCTTGTATTGGGCAGTGGTGCCCTGGGGAAGAGGCGCTGGCTATCCACTCTATCTATTCCTCTTATTATCTTGTATACCTCTATCACGTCTCCTCTCATCCTCCTTCTCTCCAAAGAGTAAAGCCCTAGCTCCCTTAATCTCTGATCATAATGCATACTCTCTAAACCAGGCAGCATCCATCATCAAGAACCCCCACCACCTAGGCCATGCTCTCTCCTCACTTCTGCCATCAGGAAGGAGATGAGAAACTTTAAGTCGCACACCACCAATTTCAGTTATTACCCCTCAACCATCAGGTTCCTGAACTAGTGTGGATAAATTCACTCACCTCAACTCTGCACAGATTCCACAACCGACAGACTCACCTTGAAGGATCCGACAGTTCATAGAGTCATAGAGAAGTACAGCACAGAAACAAGCCCTTCCACACATCTAGTCCATGCCTAAACCATCTAAGCTGCCTGCTCCCGTCGATCTGCACCGGGACCATAGCCATCCATACCCCTACCAGCCAAGTACCTATCCAAACTTCACTTAAATGTTGAAATCGAGCTCACGTGCACCATCTGTGCTGGCAGCTCATTCCACACTCTCACCACCCTCTGAGTGAAGTCGTTTCCCCTCAGGTTCCCCTTAAACTTCTCAACTTTCACCCTTAACTCATGACCTCTGGTTGTAGTCCCACCCAACCTCAGCAGAAAAAGCCGGCTTGCATTTACCCTATCTATACCCTTCATCATTTTGTATATCTCTATCAAATCTCCCCTCATTCTCTTACATTCTAAGAAATAAAGTCCTAACCTATTCAATCGTTCCTTATAACTCAGGTCCTCCAGGCTTGGCAACATCCTGTAAATTTTCTCTGTAATTGTTTCGACCTTGTATTCATCTTTCCTGTCGGTAGGTGACCAAAACTGCACACATTACTCCAAATCATGCCTCACCAATGTGTCTTATACAACTTCAACATAACATCCCAACTCCTGTACTCAATACGTTGATTTATAAAAGCCAATGTGCCAAAATGTTCACACTGTTACTTTTTTATTTACACAATTTGTTGTCTTTCGCACATTGGTTATTTGTCAGTCTTTGTTTATGCATAGTCCATTTTATTGTATTTCTGTACTTTCCTACAAATACAGTACTGTGCAAAAGTTTTAGATTTTTTATCTGGTTTCAGGGGTACGGCCTCCTCCCAGCCCTGATCTCAGCATCAAGGCCGTCTGGGATTTCTTGGAGAGGCAGGAGCAAGCGAGGCAGCCACAGTCTGCAGACGAACTGTAGACTATAGAAGGCCTCACAGACCTGATGAAGGGTCTCGGCCTGACACGTCAACTGTTTATTCTCGTCCATAGATGCTGCCTCCAGCACATTGTGCGCATCGCTCTAGATTTCCGGCATTCGCAGCACCTCCTATATGTATGTTATGCTGAAGTTGCAGAAGACGCTGGTGAGGCCAAATTTGGAGCACTGAGTGCATTTCCGGTCACCTGCCTACAGAAAAGATATCAATAGGATTGAAAGAGTACAGCCTAAATTTACAAGGATGTTGCTAGGACCTGAGGACCTGAGTTATAAGGAAAGGTTAGGTCTTTATTCCCTGGAGCATAGGAGCATGAGGGGAGATTTGATCAAGGTATACAAAATTATGAGGGGTATAGATAGGATAAATGAATGCAGGCTTTTTCCACTGAGGTTGGGTGAAACTAGCACTGGAGGTCATGGGTTAAAGGGGAAAGGTAAAATGTTTAAGGAGAACATGAGGGGGAACCTTCTTCATTCAGAGGGTGGTGGGAGTGTGGAACAAGCTGCCAGCAGAATTGTGGAATAGGGGTTCAACTTCAACATCTAACAGTAACTTAGATAGGCACGTGGATGGGAAGGTTATGGTCCGGGTGCAGGTAGATGGGAATAGGCGGAATTACAGTTCAGTACAGACTAGATGGGCCAAAGGGCCTGTTTCTGTACTATAGTGCTCAATGACTCTCTTGAGAAAGGGTGATGGTTTCACCAGTGGATGGCTACCAGAAAACGATCGGCCTCCGTAGTCTCTTGCGCCTCATTCACTGTGCGAATGGCACGGCAGAGTAATGTTACTACAGCACCAGTGATCAGTCTTCCATTCCTGCCTCTTTCACGGGGAGTTTGTGCATCCTCCCCATGACCGTATGGGTTTCCCCTGGGTGCTCGATTTTCGTAAGACCATAACACATAGGGACAGAATAAGGCCATTAGGCCCATCGAGACTGCTCCACCATTCCATCATGGCTGATTTATTATCCCTCTCAACCCCTTCTCCTGCCTTCTCCCCATAACCTTTGATGCTCTGACTAACCAAGAGCCTATGAACCTATGCACCCACTGACACGGCCTCCATAGCCATCTGTGGCAATGAATTCCACAGATTCATCACACTCTGACTAAAGAAATTCTTCCTTCTCTCTGTTCCAAGCAGATGTCCCACATTCTAAAGATGTATTTCCTCCCACATTCCAAAGATATACACGTTTGGGTTCATACGTCCTGCACATGTTACGTTATTGCCGGAAGTGTGGGTCCCCCACAGCACACTCTCACTCTATTGGCTGCTTCACTGTACGTGTTTCTATCTTTCAATCTACATGTGACAATATATCTGACCCCTCTTTAATCATCTGTGGTCTTGCCTCTCTTGAGAATTCAAATGATTCAAATGATTTTAATTGCTACCATCACCCTAATAAAAAAAAATGAGACTCTGGAATATTCTGTAGGGAGAGACAGCATAGTCTCCCTCGGAGTACTCCACTTTGATTAGCCGTTGCCATGCCAACACTTGGCCCAAGTCAGTCGCTGGCACTGGCAGAGGTTGAGATTGATGACAAGAATCACTTTGATATTCTAATCCATCCCAAGAGTCGTCACCCAAGTGTCCCCTGCTGAATTGTTAATCAGCTCCTATTTCCAATTAGAAACCCAGACTGAAAACTATGTAGGCTGGAGAAGAACAGCCTCTCAAGGCTCAAGGTAGATTTATTATCAAAGTACACTCTATACAACCCTGAGATTCATTTTGTTGCAGACAGCCACAAAACAAAGGAACACAACAGAATCCACAAAATAACCCCACAACAAAGACTGTCGAACACCCAATGTGCGACAAAAAAGAACAAATCGTGCAAACAATTAAAGAGTAAACAAATAACACACAGAGCATGAACTGCAGAGTTCTCGAGAGTGGGTCCACAGCCTCAGAGCCAGTTCAGAGCTGAGGGGAGTGAAGCTGGTCCAGGAGCCCACGGCTGCAGGCCACAGCCTCAGAGCCAGTTCAGAGCTGAGGAGAGTGAAGCTGGTCCAGCAGCCCACAGCCTCAGAGCCAGTTCAGTGCTGAGGGGAGTGAAGCTGGTCCTGCAGGCCACAGCCTCAGAGCCAGTTCAGAGCTGAGGGGAGTAAACCTGACAGAGTAGCAAACTGAACACTGGTTTGTCCTCCGCCCTTGTATTGACATCTTGATCAAATCGTACAAATTGTAAAACAAAGTAAACAAGAACCCGTGGGAACGAGCCGCAGAGTCCCCGAAAGTGAGCACTCAGCTGCGGAGCCAAATCAGCGGTGAGACGAGTGAAGCCCATCCAGGAGCACAATGGCTGCAGGGCAGCTACTGCTCCCGAACTTGGAGGCATGGGACCAAGACTTCTGCACCTGCCCCCCCGTCAGTAGTTGTGAGAAGTGAGGGCAGCTAGTCAAACGCAGGCATACGGCGCTGAGCACCTGCTTGCTTTCCGTCCTTGTCCTCGATGACTTTCACCTTGCTCGATGCTTTAATCAGCACAGACTAATGGAGCAGGCCACGAGTTCATCTTCAGCCATCAGGCCTGACGCAGGATCCACTCCCGGCCATGCCCCAGCTCTATCTGCACTCTCAAGAATCCAGTTGGCCAAATCCCCTAAGAGATCGCAAAAGCGCCAGGTCGTTCAGTCAGTTCTAAAGAACATCCTTAAAAGGGAAATTATAGGCTGCTGACCGCAGCAATCACACTTCAGAAGTATATCTACAACACGTCGCCACTGGTCACTACCTCTATCTGACACTCATCACGCATTTGTTATATAAATAATTTGAATGTGAATGGGCAAAGTTCAAAGTAAATTTATTATCAAAGTACAACATGTCACTGTATACAACCCTGAGATTCATTTTCTTGCAGGCATACTCAATAAGTCCATAACGGAATAAAAACCATAACAGAATCAATGAGAGACCACGCCAACTTGGTATTCAGCCAGTGAGCAAAAGACACCCCACTGTGTAAATACAAAAGGAAAGAAATATAATAACAGATAATAGATAAATAATCAATAAATATTGAGATCATGAGATGTGAGTGAAAGTGAGTCCATAGGTTGTGGGAATATTTCAGTGATGGGGTGAGTCCCCTCTGGTTCAAGAGCCTGATGGTTGAAGGATAATAACTGTCCCTGAACCTGGTGGTGTGGACCCTGAGGCTCCTGTACCTTCTTCCTGATGGCAGCAGTGAGAAGGAGCATGGACTGGGTGGTGGGGGTCCCTGATGATGGATGTTGCTTTCCTGAGACAACGCTCAGGTGGTAGTGATGGTTAGTAATTTTATAGGTGTCGCCTACCTACAAGAGAGATATCAATAAGATTGAAAGTGTGCAGAGAAAATTTACAAGGACATTGCCAAGACTTGAGAACCTGAGTTTCAGGGAAAGGTTGAATAGGTTAGGACCTTGTCAGGATCAGAATCAGGTTTAATTTCACCAGCACTTGTCGTGAAATTTGTTAAAGTGGCAGCAGTTCTATGCAATACATGATAAAAATCGAAAAAAATAAATAAATCAATTACAGTAAGTATTATAAATAGTTAAATTAAAAATTGTGCAAAAACAGAAATAATAAGAAAATGAGATAGTATTCACGGGCTCAGTGTCCATTTAGGAATCGGATGGCAGAGGGGAAGAAGCTGTTCCTGAATCACTGAGGGTGTGACTTCAGGCTTCTGTACCTCCTTCCTGACAGTTACAATGAGAACAGGGCATGCTCTGGGTGATGGGGGTCCTTAAAAAATGGATGCTGCCTTTGTGAGGCATCGCTCCTTGAAGATGTCTTGCATACTACGGAGGCTAGTACCCAGAGCTAACTAATCTTACAACTTTCTGCAGCTTCTTTCGGTCCTGGGCAGTAACCCCTCCATACCAGACAGCGATGCAACCTGTCAGAATGCTCTCCATGGAACAACTATAGACTTTATTCCCTGGAGTGTAGGAGAATGAGGGGATATTTAAAAGATGTACACAAGCAGGTGTTCTTACAGATCAAATCATTTCAACAATATATTGAAGTAGTACAAGGGAAAGCAGTGACAGAATGCAGAATCCAGTTACAGGGGAGGTGCAGAGCAGGCAGACAATAAAGTGCAAGTCATCATTGTGAGATCAAGGGTCCATCTTATTGTAGTAGAGTACTGTTCAATAGTCTTCTAACAGCAGGACAGAAGCTGTTCTTGAGTCTGGTGGGACGTGCTTTCAGGTTTTGTATCTTTTGCCTGATGGGAGAGGGGAGAAGAGAGAATGTTTGGGGTGGGTGGGGCCTTTGATTGCGTTGGCTGCTTTACTGAGGCAGTGAGAAGTGTAGACAGAGTCCAGGGAGGGGAGGCTGGTTTCTGTGATGTGCTGAGCTGTGTCCACAACTCTCTGAAGCTTCATGCGGTCCCGGGCCGAGTGTTTGCCGTGCCAAACCATGATGCATCCAGACAGAATGATTTCTAAGGTGCGTCTGTGAAATTTGGTGAATGTCAAAGGGCACAAGCCGAACGTCTTTAACCCCCTGAGGAAGTGAAGGACCTGATGAGCTTATTGGCAATGTCCAGCTATGGAATCCCTGCGAAGAAAATGATTATAAACTCAGAGAGCAACCCTGGGATATCGATAAAATGTTGAAACAAAATCCCTGCAATTATTGACCTATTCTAAAAAAAAATCTTTGAGAATATCGACTCAAATCCCCAGGACAGTCTGCAAACTCAGACAAACAACAAGGAATCCCTCTCTAAATTAAAGCAAAAATTGACGATCTGTTTTGCATGGACTAGAGTAACAGTGCAATCTTATTGTCTTTGGCAATGGCAATAAAGTTCTGTTCTGTTCTATGGCTGAACAGGATTCCCTCGGAACTATATTGGGTCTCGCATGGCAATTGTTGACTCCACACCTCAAATATTGTGCACAGTTTTGGTCTCTTTACCTACAAACTACACTCAGTGGCCACTGTATTAGGTACACCTGTTTATTAACGCAAATATCTGATCAGCCAATCACATGGCAGCAACGCCATGTATAAAAGCATGCCGACATGGTCAAGAGGTTCAGCTGTTCAGACCAAACATCAGAATGGGGAAGAAACGTGCCCCTAGTGACTTTGACCGTGATGCCAGACAGAGTGGTTTGAGTACCTCGGGATCTGCTGATCTACTGAGATTTTCACACACAACAGTCTCTAGAGTTTAAAAAATATCCAGTGAGCAGCGTTCCGGTATGCAAAAGCACCTTGTTAATGAGGGAGGTCAGAGGAGAATGGCCAGACTGGTGCAAGCTGATAGGAAGGTGACAGTAACTTCGCATTACAACAGTGGTGTGCAGAAGAGCATCTCTGAATGCATGACACATTGATTCTTGAAATGGATAGGCTACAGCAGCAGAAGACCACGAACATACACTCAGGGGCTACAGTAGTAGAAGGTCACACTGGTGTCCTGTCAGGCTGCATCATTATGTTGAACAGAAGCTGTGAGGCATCGGACTGCAAGACCCTACAGGGGACAGTAAAAACCACCAAAAGGATCGCCAGGGTATCCCTTACCCCTACACAACAGCTTCTTCCCTCAGGCTGTGAGACTAGTAAATACCCTGCCTGCCACCACTGAGGTCTCGTCACCAGGACAGTGAGCTGCTTATTGTGCTGTGCATTTAGAATTATATTTTATTGGCCTATTTGTGGTAATATCTTGTTTAATGTGTTGTGTGTGATATTTGTGCAGTGTGTGCACCGGGGTCTGGGGGAATGTTATTTCATTTGGTTGTACAGTCAGGTGACAATAAACTTGAGTTTGAACTTGATTTGGATTCCACTCTTGTACTGAAGGAAGTGACCGCAGAGTATACGTAGTCCCTTGTTGACTCCGCACCAGAATTTTGTGCACAGTTTTGTTCTCTCTATCTGCAAACGACTTATCTCCTTGCCAAGGTGAACTGGTAGAAAGGATGAGCAGCTCCTGGGTGTAAACAACTCCGAAGATCTACTCCAGGCTCAACATACAGTATTTATTTATCTATTTATTTACTTATTTAGATACAGTACAGAACAGGCTTCCCCCTTCCAACTCTTCAAGCCACACCGCCCAGCAATCCCTCAATTTAATCCTAGCCTAATCATGGGATAATTTACAATGACCAATTAACCTACCAATTGGTACGTCTTTGGACTGTGGGAGGAATCAGAAGCACCCAGAGGAAACCAGCACGGTCACAGGGAGAACGTACAAACTCCTTACGGGCACTGGCAGGAATTGAGCCCTGTTGCTGGTTCTGTAAAGCACTGTGCTGTCATACCACCCACACTGATGCAGTGGTTCTACTTCATTAGGGGACTTGGCATGTCACCATGGACTTGCCAATTTCTACAGATGTACTGTGGACAGCAAATATCTAATAAACTGGACTGGTCAAAGAACACTGAGGCTGTCTACAAGAAGGGTCAGAGCCGTCTCTATTTCCTGAGGAGACTGAGGTCCTTTAACATCTGCCGGACGATGCTGACAATGTTCTACGAGTCTGTGGTGGCCAGTGCGATCATGTTTGCTGTTGTGTGCTGGGGCAGCAGGCTGAGGGTAGCAGACACCAACAGAATCAACAAACTCATTCATAAGGCCAGTGATGTTGTGGGGATGGAACTGGACTCTCTGACGGTGGTGTCTGAAAAGAGGATGCTGTCCAAGTTGCATGCCATCTTGGTCAATGTCTCCCATCCACTACATAATGTACTGGGTGGGCACAGGAGTACATTCAGCCAGAGACTCATTCCACCGAGATGCAACACAGAGCGTCATAGGAAGTCATTCCTGCCTGTGGCCATCAAACTTTACAACTCCTCCCTTGGAGGGTCAGACACCCTGAGCCAATAGGCTGGTCCTGGACTTATTTCATAATTTACTGGCATAATTTACATATTACTATTTAACTATTTATGGTTCTATTACTATTTATTATTTATGGTGCAACTGTAATGAAAACCAATTTCCCCCGGGATCAATAAAGTATGACTATGAGTAATCAGCCACTCATATGGCATCACCTTCTGGATATCACCAATGCACAAGATCACAAGAGGCTGCAGACGGCTGTAGGCTCAGTCAGCTCTATCATGGGCACAATCCTCCCCTTCATCAAGGACATCTTCAAGAGCTGGTACATCAAGAAGGACCCTCAACACTCAGGACATGGCTTCTTCCCCCTGTCATCATCAGAAAGGAAGTACAGGAGCTTGAAGACACACATTCAACATTTTAAGATCTGCTTTTTTGCCTCCGTCATCAGATTTCTGAATGGCCCATGAGCGCCTTAAAACCAGTCACTTCGGGTAGATGGAGATCGTCAGCCATAGTCTCCAAGGAGAAGGAAAAATCTGATTTCAAATCTCCGCTGACTTGTGGCTATAGCCACTGATGGGTAAGGCTTCAGGAGTAAACCGTGAGGGGGAAAATATCTGGAGCTGGAGTCCCCAAGGCAGCCCTACATTGACTGGCAACTCCTGCGACGCCACTGTTACCAAACTGTATCGGTCTCTGCCGTTCCTTTGGATTCATCAGCGGGGTGAAGAGGGGGAGCTTGCTGAGAGGGCAACAGCTTGCTAACCATATCATACAGCCTTGATTTGCATTCTGACTTGCACATAGACAGCTAGAGCACACCATCCGTGGTCGACCCTGACCAACGGAGATCATTGAGGATGTTTGGAACGATCTGCCTGGACAGGATACAGACACGTACTGTCTCTCAGTACACGTGACAATAATCAACCAATTACCACCTGGGGTAGTAATATCATCTTCAGGTTCTCGAGGCTAGCAGCGGGTAGAGCCACTGCCTCACCACGCCAAAGACCTGGGTTCAATCCTGACTCCTGCCACAGTCCGTGCAGAGTTTGTGCATCCTCCCTGTGGCCACATGGGCTTCCCCTGATCTGACTCCACCTCTCCTCAGGAAGTACGTTCTTGGTATCAGAGTCAGATTTATTATAGCATATGTTTTAAGATCATAAGATATAGGAGCAGAATTAGTCCATTTGATCCATCGAGTCTGGTCTGCCATTTCATCATGGCTGATCCATTTCCTTCTCAGCCCCAATCTCCTGCCTTCTCCCTGTATCCCTTCATGCCCTGACTAATCAATAATCTATCTGTTAGTCTTGCGAGACCATGGATCTACGCCTGGAAAGTCCAGGACACAGGCTTGGGCAAGGTTGTATGGAAGACCAGCAGTTATCTATGCTGCAAGTCTCCCCTCTCCACGACACCGATGTTGTCCAGGGGAAGGGCAATAGGACCCATACAGCTTGGCACCAGGGTGGTCGCAGAGCAATGTGTGATTAAGTGCCTTGCTCAAGGACACAACACGTTCCCTCGGCCGGGGCTCGAACTCACGACCTTCAGGTCGCTAGTCCAATGCCTTAACCACTTGGCCACGTGCCCACAATAATCTATCAATCCCTCCCTTAAATATACATAAAGACTTGGCCTCCACAGCCAAGAATTCCACAGATTCACTACCCTCCCTGGCTAAAGAAATTCCTCCTCACCTCCGTGCTAAATAAATGCCCCTCTATTCTGAGGCTGCATCCTCTGGTCTTTGACTGGCCCCCACCATAGGAAACATCTTCACATCTACCTATTGAGGCCAATCAACATTCAATAGATTTCAATAAGCCCCACCTCCCTCCTCATTCTTCTAAATCCCAGAGAGTACAGGCTCATGAAATTAATTGCTTAGTGAGAGACGACAAAATTACCATAAGTTACTAAAATTAAATAAATAAATAAATAGCGCGAACAAAAACAGAAGGAATAGCGTTCATGGCGCTTCATTGGTCAGGGGCGACCATGAGTGTTGTGTCCTAGCGGTCTACGTGATACAGAGGTCGCCTGGATTGAACTCTGAACTCTTGACACCCAAGCTGTAATGGTATCACGCTGTGGCGTTAATGTTCTCATCAACTCCCCCCCGCCAACCCCACCCCAGATTCTGCCCCTTACCCACACACCAGGGGCAATTCACATCGGCCAATTAAACCACCAAACTGTGCGACTTTGGGATGTGGGAGGGAACCGGGGCACCCGGGGGGGGGGGGGAGGGGGGAGCCCATGACAAAAAACTGCGGAGAGTGTGGACGCAGCTCAGCACACCACGAAAACCGGCCTCCCCTCCACGGACTCTGCCTACACTTCCCACTGCCTCAGTAAAGCAGCCAGCATCATCAAGAACACTGCCCACCCCAGACATTTTCTTTTCTTCCCCCTGCATTGAACATAAGACGTGAAAACATGAAGGAGGATGAGAAGTGACTTGATAGAGGTGACAGGTGATGAGGGGTATAGATGGTGGACAACCAGAGACTTCTCCCAGAGCGGAAATGATTAATGCGAGGGGCATAATTTCAAGGTGACTGGAGGAAAGTACAGGGGGATATCAGTTTTTTTTAAACACAGAGACTGGTGGGTGCTTGGAACGTGCTGCCAGGGGTGGTGGTAGAGATGGTTACATTAAAGGCTTTGTAGAGACTCTTAGATAGACACATGGATGATGGTTATGTGGGAGGGAAGGGTTAGATTAATCTCGGAGTAGGTTAAATTTTTATACAATTCTTGTTCGAATGATGTTTTTTCTTGTAAAAGTTGTTTATAATTTCTAATGAAGTGTTAATCATTCAAAATATCGACCTTTTATTCCGCTCCATGGATGCTGCCTGACCTGCTGAGTTCCACCAGCATTTTGTGTGGGCCATTCTTGGATTTCCAGCCTCTGCAGAATATGTTGCGTTTAGAATGTACGTGTTTCTTGTGAATGCACTTACCTGATGCAATGTGCCTGCAATGCTGCTGCAAGTAAGCTTTGCGCTGCACCTGTGCAGATGGCAACTGTAACACTCGGGGCACCAGAGCTTGAAGTTCACTCCCGGTGTAAGGCTGCTGCATTGCGCCCATGCAGACGTGGGCTTGTGACTCTGATAATAAACTCAACTTCGTCTTTGAACCATGAGAACTTGCATCAGTTTGACAACATTCTGGAGAACATCTCCTCCGGCTCCTCCCTCTCTGTACTGAACTTTGAGCTCGCACAAGGCAGATACATGAAGGACAGTTAAGAGACACATGTATGAAAGAAAGATGGAGGATTATGTGGGAAGGAAGGGTTAGATTGATTTTGGAGAATGTTGAAAGTTCTGTACTGCATTGTAGGCCAAAGGGCTTATAATGTTCTATGTTCAAAGTTAAGGGGTCAAGCATCACTTTGACAGATACATGAGTAGAAAAGGTAATGAGGGATATTCACAATCAAATAGAATAGCTTAGATGGGAATCTTGGTCAGCATGAACCGGTTGGGCTGAATGGCCTGTTTCTGTGCTGTATGACTCTGTGAGGCAGGGTTTGAATCCTGAGCATTCGATCACCCCTCTGCCTACACAGATGCTGCCTGACCCACTGAGTGACTCCAGCTGTCCACTTCTTGCTCCACATCCCCACATGGTTCAGTGTCATCAGGCATTCTCGGACTGATGACACTGGATCCCCTCAGCCATGCCATTAATCTAAACTGTGAATAGGTAGCATTGCGAGCACTCGAACTGAGTATTGTGTTTCCTGAGCCTTAGAAGAACATAATCAGCTTCCTAAGGACCCAGGTCAGGACCTAAGGTGTTAACTATTGGTGAGTCCGCAGGAGGGCGATCCAGGATCCACATATTTCAAGGACTCTTCATCTCATGCTCTTGATATTTATTGCTTATTTATTTATTATTACTTCTTTCTTTCTGTATTTGCACAGTTTCTGGTCTTTTGCACACTGGTTGAACGCCCAAGTTGGTGAGGTTTTATTGATTCTAATATGGTTATTGTTCTATTTTGGATTTGTTGAGTATTCCAGCAAGAAAATGAATCTCAGAGTTCTGTATAGTGAAATACATGTACTTCAATAATAAACTTATTTTGAACTTTGAACTTAATGGAGAACGCCTGTGCGTGACATTGTTTGACGTGGGGAGGCTGATGCATGGGCAGCCACAACACCATCCTTGACAACATGGGATCAGAGAGCAGTGGCGTTGAGTTCAAAACAACTGGGGACCCTTCACTGCTGCAGCCTTCCTCCGCCTCCACTGCCATTGTGATGTATCATCATCTACCACCCCATTAAGAGATCCAACGACGAGATCAAACATCGTCTTAAATGCGCTGGAACAGCTTTTGGACATCTCCGAGCAAGAGTCTTTCATGATCGTGACATCCGAACAGACACCAAAATGTCAGTGTACAAAGCAGTGGTAATCCCAATGCTCCTGTATGCATCAGAAACCTGGACAACATACCGACGACATCTGAAGGCACTTGAAAAGTTCCATCAATGCTGTCTTCGAAACATCTTAAATATCAGCTGGGAAGATAAAAGAACCAATGTCAGTGTGCTAAATGAAGCAAAAACAACAAGCATTGAAGCCTACATCATCAAGAACCAACTAAGATGGAGCGGTCATGTTCGGATGAAAGACGAACATCTGCCAAAACAAATCTTCTACTCTCAGCTTAAAGAAGGCAAACGTAAAAGAGGCGGACAACAGAAGAGATTCAAAGACGTCTTAAAAGCCAAGATGAAGAAATGTAACATCGACATCAACAATTGGGAAACCAATGCCAAAGACAGGAAACTCTGGCAAGCCATCATCTGAGAAGGAACAGCAACTTTCGAAGCCAACAGATGTGCAGATTTAGAAGAATAGAGAAGAAAATGGAAAGAGAGGCAGCAACAACCAAAGCCCGATCTGCCATCTGGAACTACCTGTCCTGAATGCGGAAGAACTTTCAAAGCCAAGATTGGACTCATAAGCCACTTGAGAGCCCATAAGTAGATCCACAGAACGAAGACCATCATCCTCGATCTCAAGGGATAGCCATGACAACCCCATTAAGGTCTTGGTTGGATGGCTGTTTGTCAGGAGCCTCCCCATTGACCTTACCACCATGGGTGCCTAACAGGAGCAAAATTCCAGTCAACAGTATTCTCGGGATGTCAGGAAATCACAGGCCTCTCCACCACAACAGGGTGACAATCCTCAAAACTCAAAAGTTCAAAGTTCAAAGTAAATTTATTATCAAAATAGATACATGTCACCATATACAATCCCGAGATTCATTTTCTTGCAGGCATTCTTAGTAAATAGAAAGAACCACAATAGAATCAATGAAAAACATCATGTGACAGAGATGAACAAACAAGCAATGTGCAAAAGACAACAAACTATACCAATAGAAAAGAGATGAAGTAGATAAATAAGCAATAAATATCACAAACACCAGTTGCAGAGTGTTTAAGAGTGTGCCCTTAGGTTATGGAATCAGTTCAGTGTTGGGGTGAGTGAAGCTGAATGAAGTTATCCTCTCTGGTTCAAGGAACTGATTTTCGAGGGGGAACAGCTGTTCCTGAACCTGATGGTGTGAATCCCAAGGCTCGTGTACCTCCTTCTTGATGGCAACAGTGAGAAAAGAGCATGGCCTGGGTGGTGGAGGTATCTGATGATGGAGGCTGCTTTCCTGCGACAGTGCACCATGTCGAAGTGCTCAATGGTGGGGACGGCTTTACCCGAACTTTTTGTAGGCTTTTTCTTCCGTCAAGGACATTGTGTGGTGTACTTAATATTTCAGTTATATTGTAAATATGTTGTTCGATTAAGCATTCTTTGTTGTGTAAATAATTATGATTTATATGTAAAAGTGTATGTGTGGCATACATTATCACAACACCAGGTCATATGCGCATGCCTCGTTTAAAGTAGAAACGAACTATGAGCCATTCTCCTGGGCTCCTGTCTTTTTCTTGCAATTAGTTCTATAAGGCCTAGAGGAGAAGATGGCAGTGCGACACAGCACGCACAGCTCTCCGGTGAAATGATATCGTATCTGTTAAATAGGAGCCGTGCACAATTCTGATTTGATGGAGACAGACGTGAGAAGCAGAGGAGCATCTGGAGAAATTTCTGAAACGCCGGTTCGTTGCCGCTGCTACTGTGCGATCGAGAATCTTCCAGAGGGAAGGCCCCAAAATCCCCGGCTTTGCCTGCTGCTGACGACCGAGGCTGAGGTCGAAGCGCTCGGATAGAGATGCTGCTCGGTACTCGGTGTCGGAGGGCTGATCAGAGGCTCGAAGTTTTCGGACGACTCAGAGTCGGACTGCGGTCGAGCATGGCAGGGAGAGTTTTCTTCCTTCTCCCATCTGCGTGAGATGTGGGACTTTCGAGAGACTTTGAACTTTTTTACTGTGCCATGGCCTGTTCTTCATCAAGTTATGGTATTGTTGCACTGTTGTAACTATATGTTATAATTATGTGGTTTTTGTTAGTTTTTCAGTCTTGGTCTGTCCTGTGTTTCTGTGATATCACACCGGAGGAATATTATATCATTTCTTAATGCATGCATTACTAAATGACAATAAAAGAGGACTGCGTGTCCTCATAATCTAATCTAATGTTTTGGACCTACAAAACGTAATAGCAGTGATGAGGAAGTGTTAAAACGATCCTGAGATGACTACCTAACTGTTAAGGCTCTGTGAGCCATTGGAGTTAAAAAGAAAAATGAAGCAAGACCTTTGAGTTAAAACAATTGCAGCATGTATCATTTCAGAAGGGATGACACCATCTAATTTTAAAAGGCAGAAAACAGACAAATTCACCAGTTCATGATCAATGAGTATCAAGTGATAATAATAAATTTTTAAGAAAGTAGAAATGACTGGCTACATTGGAAAGATAGATGCATTCGATTGCACAGGAGATAACCGGGTATTGTATACTGAGTGAATAGAGCAGTATTTTAAAGCAAATGAAACAGCCAATGAGAAGCAAGTGCCAGTTGTGTTGAGTGCAATAGGTGGAAAAGCATACAGTTTGCTTAGAGGTTTGACTGCTCCAACCAAACCAGGTGAAATGAGTTTTGCTGAGTCGTGAAAGTGATACTGGAACATATAGAACCAAAACAACTGACATGCCAAATCTTTGCAAACTTCTAAGAAAGTTGAGGCGCTGTTGTGCCTTCTTTGTACTGGTAGTTACATGCTGGACCCAGGAGAATTGTGAATAGGTAACCAAGAGTAGAGACCGTCACAATACTTTATATATTGCAAGTACATCCTTCTGTCGGAAGAAGACCAGACCTGTGTGCAATTCTCTAAGTGCAGTCTCAAAGGGGCCCTATATAATTGCAATCAGATATTTCATTCTTCTACTCAAACCCTTTTGCAACGCCAACATATCTTTTAGCTTCCTAATTACTTGCTGAACTTGCACATTACACTTCAGTGATTTGAGTAAAAGGTCTCTCAACAACAAATTTTTGAACACCAACTCTTTTCTGTTTGTCAAAGTCTCTCACATTATGTTGTATCAGCCATCTCCTTGACCATAATACAGCAACTGTTCCAGGTAGCTGTAAAAAAAAACCTTGCCCTTCACATCATCTTTAAAGACCATAACAGCATAAGACATTGGAGCAGAATTAGGCCATTCAGCCCATTGAGTATGCTCCACCATTCCACCATGGCTAATTTATTTCCCTTTCAACCCCATTATCCTGCCATCTCCCTGTAAGCTTTGACATCTTTACTAAACACGAACCTATCAAACCTTCATGTTTTACCCAATAACTTGACCTTTACAGCAATGAATTTCCACAGATTCACCGCCCTCTGACTAAATAAATCCCTCCTGATCTCTGTTCCAAAGGAGTGTCCTTCAATTCTGAGTCTGTGCCCTCTGGTCCTAGACTCCCCACTAAAACATCATCTCCAGATCCACTCTATCCAAGCCTTTCAAAATTCAATAGGTTTTAATGAGATCCCCCCCTCATTCTTCTAAACTCCAGCGAGTTCAGGCCCAGAGCCATCAGATGCTTCTCTTATGTTAACCCTGTCATTCCTGGGATCATTCTTGTGAACCTCATCTGGCCCGTCTCCAATGCCAACACATCATCTCTTAGTTATGGAACCCAAACTTTGTTCTGCTCACGACCCTATAGGAATGCTGTGGCTAATCTCCAGAGGGAGCAGAAAAAATTCACAAGGGTGTTGACTAGATTGGATGGCTGGGCTCGGAATAGAAAGATATGCCTTTAGAACACAGATAAATCTGTAGAATTCAAAGTTCAAAGTACATATATGTCACCATAAACAATCCCCTGGGACTCCTTTTCTTACAGGCATACTCAATAAACCCAAGAACCACAATAGAATCAATGAAAGACCACGCCCAACAGGATGGACAACCAACCAATGTGAAAAAGAGAACAAACTGTGAAAATACAAAAAGAAGTAAACAATGATGATAAATAAATAAGCAATAAATATTGAGAACATGAGATGAAGAGTCCTTGGAAGTGAGTCCATAGGTTGTGGGAATGTTTCAGTGATGGGGCGACTGAGTTGAGTGAAGAATTCATTGCCGCAGACAGCTGTGGAGGCCAAGTCATTGGGTATATTTAAAGCGGAGGTTGATAGGTTCTTGATCAGTAAGGGCATCAAAGGCAGAGATTCTCACAACATCCATGAATTAACTAGACAAAGACTTGCATCGTCAAGGTAACCACAAGAAACTGCAAGAGAGTTATGGACACAGCTCAGCATTTCACAGGAACCAGCTCTACTCCATGGACTCTGTCTGCAATTCTCAATGTCTCGGTAAAGCAGCCAACATAATCAAAGACCACACCCACCCTGAACATTCTTTCTTCTGCCCTCTCCCTTCAGACAGAAGATACAAAATTCTGAAAGCACGTACCACCAGGCTTAAGGACAATGTCTATCCCACTGTTATCAGATTATTAAACAGCCTCTTGTATGATAAGATGGAGTCTTGGCCACGCAATCTACCTAGTTATGATTTTGCACTTTATCATTTACCCGCAGTGTGCTTTTTCCAGTGGTGTGGGCACGTGGCCAAGTGGTTAAGGCATTGGACTAGCTACCTGAAGGTCGTGAGTTCAAGCCCCAGCCAAGGCAACGTGTTGTGTCCTTGAGCAAGGCACTTAATCACACATTGCTCTGCGATGACACTGGTGCCAAGCTGTATGGGTCCTAATGCCCTTCCCTTGGACAACATTGGTGTCGTGGAGAGGGGAGACTTGCAGCATGGGCAACTGCTGGTCTTCCATACAACCTTGCCCAGGCCTGCGCCCTGGAGAGTGAAGACTTTCCAGGTGCAGATCCATGGTCTCGCAAGACTAACGGATGCCTTTACTTTTTCCAGTGGCTTTTACACTTTATTCTGCACTGTTATTGTTTCACCTTATTGTGCCTCAAGACTCTGTATAATGATTTGATCTGTATGAGCAGTTTGCAAGACAAGCTTCTCACTGTACCTCGGTACATGTGACAGTAATAAACCAATTCCAGTATTATCGGCCTGCACTGCACCTCCTCTGTAACTGAAGCACAATGATTCTTTATTCAGTTCCACTCTTCTCTTCATGCAGCAATTTGATGAAATGGCCTGTATAGCTGGCATGCAAAACAAAGTTTTTTGCAAGACCTCAGTACCTGTGACAATAATAAACTAATTTACGAATAGTTCTAATATAGATCAAGGGATTCACAAACACAAGAGGTTCAGTCTACGGCCTAAAATTTCTGTGGAAAACACAATGCTAAAATTAAAATAAATCTCTTCTGCCTGCCTATGTTCCATTCCCCTCCATTTCTTGCATATCCTCTGTCTCTGTAACATTTTATTCTGCATTCTGTTATTGTTTTACCTTGTTCTATCTCAATGCACTGTGTAATGAATTGATCTGTGTGAACAGAATGCAAGACAAGCTTTTCACTGTACCTCAGCACAGGACTGTGCGAAAGTCTTGGGCACGTATACACAGCAGAGGGTGTTGAAAATTTTTGCACAGTACTGGATTTGTCAACGTAGAGAGGAGAGTGAATTTGTGAATCTAGTGGGAGCAAAGGATGTTGAGAATGGCGAAGGTGGAACGCCATGGGAGGGGTGTGGGACACATGGCAGAGAAGGAATGTCAGGGGCTAGGGGCTGGGGGCAGAGCATGGCGCAGGTACAGATACACCCAGCACTGAGACACTAGGCAAAATCATTTGTTTCCAAACAATTGGTTTATTGATCATTACAGAATGTCTCTCTGTTGCTTCCCACTCCCTCCCCTCTCCCTTTCCCTTTTCCCAACCATGATTCCCCTCTCCCCGCCCCCTTCCCACTCTCAGTCCATAATACAGACCCATTTTGGAATCCGGTTTATCAGCACTCATACTGTATATGTCATGGAATGTATTTTTTGCAGCAGCTGCAATACATTGCAACGCACAAAATTGCAACAGCACTGTGTAAGAGTCTTGGGCACCCCAGCTATATATACGTGCCTGAGACCTTTGCACAGTACTGTGGATGTGATAATAAACCAACACCAAAGTTTAGAAGGCTTCCGAACGAATCTAGGCCGATGAGATCAGTGTGGGCTGATGCAATGATGGGCAAGGACATGGTGGGCTAGTTCTGGTGTTGTTGTTTCATTACTCCTTGTGCTCTGTGTTGTTCTGCTGAGCATTTTGGGCACGATGTGTTGGCTCCAGAATGTTGGGGCTCCACCTGCGGCCTGCCCCCGGTACATGCTCGGGCTCTGCGGTTGTTGATGCAAGCAAGGCACTTCACTAAGTTTCAGTGTTCATCGGGGACATCTTCAAACGGCGAATCCTCAACACGGCGGAGTCCATCATTAGGGACTACCATCATCCGGGACATGCCCTCTTCCCATTGCAGGGAGCAGAGATACAGGAGCCTGAAGACCCATGCTCCACTTTCCAGGAACAGCTTCTTCCCCTCGCCATTAGATTTCTGAACGGACAATGAACCCATGTACACTTCTTCATTATTTGTCTTTCTCTGTTTGCACTACTTAATTAATTTCACTATTTTATATATATTATATACTTACTGTAATTCATTCTATTTATATTTACTGTAATTCACTGTATTTTTTTCTATTATTATGTATTACATTGTACTGTGCCGCCACAAATACACAACATTTCATGGTGCATAAGACCATCAGATTTACTAGTGAAATGAGACCATTTTGGCCCATTGTGTCTGCTCTGCCATTTCATCATGGCTGACCCATTTTCCCCCTCAGCCCCGTTCTCCTGCCTTCTCCCCATATCCCTTCATGCCTTAACCAATCAAGAATCTATCAACCTCTGGCTTAAATATACGGGAAGACTTGGCCGCCCGTATCAACAAATTCCACGGATTCACCACTCTCTGGTTAAAGAAATTCCTCCTCATCACCATTCTAAAAGTATGCCCCTCTATTCTGAGGCTACATTCTCTGGTCTCAGACTCTCCCACCATAGGAAACATCCTCGTCACATCCACTCTATCAAAGCCTTCACCGTTTGATAGCTTTCAATGAGGTCACCCCTCATTCTTCTGAATTCTAGTGGATAAAGGCCCAGAGCCATCAAATGCACTTCATATGACAAGTCATTCAATCCTGAAATCATTTTTGTGAACCTCCTTTGAAACCTCTCCAGTTTTAGCACATCCTTTCTAAGATAAGGGGCCCAAACCTGCTCACAATACTCCGAGTGAGGCCTCACCACTGCTTTATAAAGTCTCAACATTACACCCTTGCTTTTATATTCCAGTGCTCTTCAAAATGAATACTAACATCGCATGTACCTTCCTCACTACAGACTCAACCTGCGAACCTGACACAATATGCCGATGATATTAAACCTGATTCTGGTAAATAAGTATGAATCTGAATGAACTAACCTGTTTGAATAATGCGATGCAGGATTTCGTCATGGGCTGTGAAATACTCCTGGGGCATTCTAGGTTGCGAATATGCTAAATCGTTGTCAAATGCTCCCCAGCTGTGATCTCACCTTAAAACACATGTCTGGTGTCATGTTTTGTAACTCCAGAAATTAATCTAAAGTAAAACATGGGAGCCGGGATAACTTGGGTACCTAGTTTTCCATTAGCGAGGCGCAGACATAAGATGCGGTGGCATGATGACGTATGCCATTCACATACTTTTACATACAACCCGTAATGAATTATGTACACAACAATGAATGCCTAATCAAACAATATATTGTAATATTACTCAAATATTAAGTATGTAACATCCAGCATCTCATAGAACATAGAAGAGTACAGCACAGGAACGGATATTTCTGTCCATGATGTTGTGCCAGTCCAATTAAATTGGTAATCAAATGGCTAACTAAACTAATCCTTTCTGCCTACACAATGTCCATATCCTTCCATTTTCCTCACATTTGTGCGTCTATCTAAATGCCTCTTAAATTTCTCTAATATTTCTGCCTTTACCACTACCCCAGGCACAGCATTCCAGGCACCCACCACTCCATGTAAAAAAAATGCCCCTCACATCCCCTTTGAAATTACCTGCTCTCACCTTCCATGTAACAACCCTCTGGTATTAGCCATTTCTACCCTGGGAAAAAGATACTGTCTGTTTACTCTATCCATGCCTCTCATAATCTTATAAACCTCGATCAGATCTCCTTTCAGCCTCCGCCACTCCAGAGAAAACAACCCAAGCCTGTCCAACCCCTTGTTACGGCACATGCCCTCTAATCCAGGCAGCATCCTTGATCAAGGGTAGGATATAATGATGATAGCAAAAGTCAACCACTTTGGAAACTATACATGACCTCAATCGATCCTTCAGCCAAGGGGATCACATGTCACATATTCAAAGTTCAAGGTTCATTTTCTTGCTGGAAAAGTAACTACAAGAAGCACAATAGAATCAGTGAAAGACCACTCCCAACAGGATGGACAAACAGCCAATCTGCAAAAGACAATAAACTGTGCAAAGAGAAAAAAGAAATAATAAGTAAATAAATTAGCGATTATACATAGAGAACATGAGATGAAGAGTCCTTAAAAATGAGTCCATGGGCTGTGGGAACATTTCAGAGTTGGGCTCCCATACCTCCTCAAAAACCAAAGTTTATTATCAAAGTACATGTTGTTAACCATGTACAGCCCTGAGATTTATTTTCTTGCAGGCATACTCAATAAATCCAATAACCATAAGAGAATCGATAAAAGACCGCACCAACGGGACGGACTATCAGTGTGCAGAAGACAACAAACTGTGCAAAATACAAGAAATAAATAAAAGTACTCATAAATAAATGAGCAATGAATATCAAGAACATGAGATGAAGGGTCCTTGAAAGTGAGTCAACAGGTGTGGGAACAGTTCAGAGATAGGGTGAGTGAAGTCGAGTGAAATTATCCCGTCTAGCACAAAAGCCTAATGATTGAGGGGTAATAACTGTTCCTGAACCTGCTGGTATTTAAAAATGGTAGTCTAAATGTGACCCTCCTTCCTTTCCACTGGTACAGTGTCCACAGAGTAATCTGCACAAAAGCTCTTTTGCAAACTAATAGAGATTTTTTAAAGAGTATTTTCTTAGTGAGGAAGTGCTCATGTCCCATAGAAAATAAACACATTTGTCAAAGGATGCGCCAACAGAACCATTTAAAGCTCTTGCCCATTTTCTATGATTTGTATTCAATGCAGACGCTCAAGTTAAGCAGGCCTTGTGGTTGCCCTTGGCAACCACTCTGTTTCTGATGATTAAAAGCTATCTCCAGGAGCCGAGCAATCCTCCCAAGAACAATTTAACAATCTCAGCACTGAGATGATTGAATCACAGGACTGTACAACACAGAACAAGGTCATTTTGGCCCACCTCATCAATGCTCTCAGTGATGCCTATCTACATTAATCCCACCTGCCTGCATTAGGTCAACATCCCTTTATTCCTGTCCAAGCACCTGAATAAATTTCTTTTAGAACACAGACTATTACAGCACAGTACAGGTCCTTTGGCACATGATGCTTCATTGATCTTTTGTCCTGCTCTACGACAGGGCGCCATGGTAGGGTACTCAACAGTTCGGATCAGAGTTCACATTTCAATTCCATGGCTGTCTATAAGGAATTTATGTGTTTCCCCGTGATATCATTGGTTTCCTCTGGGTGCTCCGGTTTCTTCTCACATTCCAAAGACATACCAATTTGTAGGTTAGTTGGTCCCGTGATTAGGCTAGTATTAAATAGATGGGTTGCTGGGCAGTTCAGCTCGCTGGACTGGAGAGGCCTGTTTCACCCTGAATCTCCAAGTAAGTAAAAAAAACTATAACTCCTCCTTCCTACTATGTATGAGGGAAGGGTTAGATTGACCTCCACTTTTCCATCATCTCTGTGCCTGTCTAGGAGTTGCTTAAATACCCTGAATGTATCTGCCTCTATCACTAACCCCGGCAGAGCGTTCCAACACCCAACCACTTTCTGTGTAAAAACTGTTATCTCTGACATCCCTCCTACACTTTCCTCAATTAGCTTAAAAATAGCCCCCCCCCATTATCATTTGATATTTCCACGCTTGGAGAAAACAGGCTATATGGTGGGATGGTTGAGGAACAGTGGAAGACTTTCACAGAGATTTTTCACCATGCTCAAAAAAAGTATATTCCGGGCAAAGCCAGGTATATTCCAGTCAAAGCCAAGGACTGTAAGGGTGGGGAGAGACAGCCTTGGATAACTAAGGAAATAAAGGAAGGCGTCACACTAAAAGCTCATGTGTGCAAAGTTGCCAAGAGTAATGAAAAACTGGAAGACTGGGAAAATTTTTAAAAGTAACAAAGAACCACTAAGCGAGCAATAAAGAAAGGGAAGATAGATTATGAAAATAAACCTGCATAAAATATAAAAACAGACCGTAAAAGTTTTTATAATTATATAAAGCAGTAAAGGGTGGCTAAAGTAAACGCAGGTCCCTCGGAGGACGAGAAGGGGAATTGATACTGAGTAATGAGGAAATGGTTGAGGTTTTAAATGGCTATTTTGTGTCGGTCTTCATGGTGGAGGACACATCTAACATGCCAAAGAGAGATGTTATGGATGCGATGGGAGGTGAGGACCTCGATATAATAGCTAACACTAAAGAGGTAGCGCTGAGCATATTTGTGAGCCTGAAGATAGATAAGTCCCCTGGTCCTGATGGAAAGCATCCCAGGGTATTGAACAAAATGGCAGAAGTTATAGAAGAGGCTTTGGTGATAGTTTACCAAAATTCTGTGGACTCTGGGGAGGTCCCAGCGGATTGGAAGATGGTGAATGTCACACCACTGTTGAAAAAAAGGGTGTATGCAAAAGGCAGGTAACTATAGGCCAGTTAGTTTAACATCTGTAGTTGGGAAAATGCTTGAAGCTATCATTAAAGAAGAAATAGAGAAACATTTAGAAAGAAGTGGTTCCATTAGACAGACGCAGCATGGATTCAGAAAGGGCAGGTCCTGTTTGACAAACTTATTGGAGTTCTTTGAGGATATAACAAGTGCAGTGGATAAAGGAGAACAGATGGACATTATTTATTTGGATTTCCAGAAGGTGTTCGATAAGGTGCCACATAAAAGACATCCATAAGATAAGGATGCATAGAGTTGGGGGTAATGTACTAGCATGGATAGAGGATTGTTTAACTATTAGAAAGCAGAGATTTGGGATACATGGGTGTTACTCTGGTTGACAATCAGTGGTGAGCGGTGTGTCGCAGGGGTCGATGCTGGGCCTGCAACTGTTTGCAATATACATTGATGATCTGGAAGAGGGTACGGAGTGTAGTGTATCTAAGTTTGCCGATGACACTAAATTGAGTGGAAAAGCAAATTGTGCAGAAGATATGGAAAGTCTGCAGGGAGATATAGATAGGTTAAGTGAGTGGGCAAAGTGCTGGCAGATGGAGTACAATGTTGGTAAATGTGAGGTCATCCACTTTGGAAAGAAAAATGAAAGAGCAGCTTATTATTTAAATGGTAAAACACCATGCTGCTGTGCAGAGGGACTTGGGAGGGCTTGTGCATGACTCACAAAAGGTTGGGCTGAAGGTGCAGCAGTCTATCAAGAAGGCAAATGGAAAGTTGATCTTCATTGCTAGAGGGATTGAATTTAAGAGCAGGGAGGTTATGCTGCAACTGTACAGGGTACTGGTGAGGCCCCACCTGGAGCACTGAGTGCAGTTCTGATCTCCTTACTTGAGGAAGGATACACTGGCTTTGGAGGCAGTGCAGAGGAGGCTCACCAGGTTGATTCCAGAGATCAGGGGTTAGACTATGAGGAGAGATTGAGTTGCCTGGGACTGTACTTGCTGGAATTCAGAAGTATGAGAGTAGATAGAAACATAGAACATAGAAACATAGAAAACCTACAGCACAATACAGGTCCTTCGGCCCACAATGCTGTGCCGAGCATGTATTAATTTCAAAATTACCTAGAGTTACCTATAGTCCTCTATTTTTCTAAACTCCGTGTACAGATATATATGTCTCCATATACCTTATAGAAACATATAAAATTATGAAAGGGATAGATAAGATAGAGGCAGGAAAGATGTTTCCACTGATAGGTGAGACCAGAACTAGGGGACATAGCCTCAAGATTTGGGGGAGTACTTTTCCCAGAGTGTGCTGAATCTATGAAATTCTCTGCCCAATGAAGCAGTGGAGGCTACCTCACTAAATATATTTAAGACAAGGTTGGATAGAATTTTGCATAGTAGGGGAATTAAAGGTTATGGGGAAAAGGCAGGTAGGTGGAGGTGAGTCCATGGCCAGATCGGCTATGACCTTATTGAATGGCGGAGCAGGCTTGATGGGCCAGAAGGCCTACTCCTGCTCCTATTTCTTATGTCTCCAGCTGTCCGTTCAATCTATGCCTCTTATCATCTTGTACATCTCTATCAAATCACCTCTCATCCTCCTGTGGTCCAAAGAGAAAATCCCCAGCTCACACAAACTGTCCTCATAAGACATGCTCTCCAATCCAGGCGGAATCCTGGGAAATCTGCTCTGCAAACTCCCTAAAGCTTCCACATTCTTCCTGTCATGAGGTGACCAGGACTGAACACAATAGTCCAAGTGTGGTCTAAGCAGAGCTTTATGGACACGGTGCTAGAAATTCAAAGCAACACATGCACGATGCTGGAGGAACAGGTCAGGTAGCATCTATGGAAATGAATAAACAGCCAACATTTTAGACCCTTCTTCAGGACTGGAGAGGAAGGGGGAGGTAGTCAGATTAAAAAGGTGGGGGGGGGGAGAGGAAGGAGGATAGCTGGAAGGTGGGTGGAAAAGGTAAAGGACTGGAGAGGAAGGAATCAGACAGGAAAGGAGAGTGACTATGGGAGAAAGGAGGAAGGGACCCAGGGAGAGTGAGATGGAGGTGGCAGGTGTGTAGTACTTTCCTATGACTCCATCATATCCGGAGGAGACCAAAGCAGTCACAAGCAGAATATACAAAGCTCTGACAGATGGCGCTGCAGTTGAACTCTGAACTCCGAACAGCCCGAGCTGTAATAGTGTCGCGCTAACTGCTGCGCTGCCGTGCTTTTGCTGGGTTTGACCTCTACTTTCAGTCTCATACAGACCTCTGACCCTGGTGACCGGGAGTGGGGAGGCGTTACCATTAGATCATAAGACATAGGCCATTTGACCCATCGAGTCTGCTCTGCCATTTCATCATGGCTGATCCAATTTTCCTCTCAGCCCCAATCTCCTCCCCCTATATCCCTTTATGCCCTGACCAATCAAGAATCTATCAGCCTCTGCCTTAAACATTCATAAAGACTTGGCCTCTACAGCTGCCTGTGACAAAGAATTCCACAGAGCCATCACTGTCTGCTTAAAGAAATTCCTCCTCATCTCCATTCTAAAAAAGATGTCCCTCTATTCTGAGGCTGTGTCCGTTGGTCTTAGACTCTCCCACTGTAGGAAGTATCCTCTCCACTTTCATTCTATCAAGGCCTTTCACCATTCAATAGGTTTCAATGAGGTCTCCCCTCATGTTTCTGAACTCTAGTGAATACAGGCCCATGTCGATCAAACGCTCTTCATATGACAAGCCATTCACTCCTGGAATCATTTTCATGAACCTCCTTTGAACCCTCTCCAGTTTCAGCACATCCTTTCTAAGATCATGGAACCAAAACTGCTCACAATACTCCAAGTGAGGCCTCACCAGTGTTTTATAAAGTTTCAACATTACATCCTTGCTTTTACATTCTAGTCCTCTCGAAATGAATACTAACATTTCATTTGCCTTCCTCACCACAGACTCAACCTGCAAATTAACTTTTAGGGAATCCTGCACAAGGACTCCCAAATGCCTTTGCACCTGTTTTTTGAATTTTCTCTCTATTTAGAAAATAGTCAACCTTTTCACTTTTTCTACCAAAGTGCATGACCATACACTTCCCAACACTGTATTCCATCTGCCATTTCTTTGACCATTCTCCAATCTGTCTAAGTCCTTCTGTGGGCTCTCTACTTCCTCAAATCTACCTGGCCCTCCACCTATCTTCATATTGTCTCCAAACTTTGTTACAAAGCCATCAATTTCATCATCATTTATTGACATAAAATGTAAAAAGAATCGGTCCCAACATGGACCTCGTGGAACACAACTAGTCACTGGCAGCCAACCAGAAAAGGCTCCCTTTATTCCCACTCTTTGACTCCTGCCAATCGGCCACTGCTTTGTCCATGCTAGAATCTTTCCTGTAATACCATGGGCTCATACTTGTTAAGCAGCCTCATGTGTGGCAACTTGTCAAAGGCCTTCTGAAAATCCAAGTACACAACATGAACCAGTTTTCCTTTGTCTATCCTACTTGTTACCTCTTCAAAGAGAAATGACACTGCCTTTCGAAAATGACTGCGGGCTGCTGATCAGAAGGTCACCATTCCAGTTGCAACAGCAACATTCCTTCAGTCAAGTAGAGTTTTCAGAAGACTTGGAAAAGGTTCAACCCTTTCAGTGAGTGAAGGTAAACTCATTAGCGGTCATTACTGCGGTCGATGAAACGGTTATAAGGATGATGCATTAACACAAACTACCTTAGCAATTTCCCTGATTGTACATTCAGCATCTACTGAGGCAACAAAAGACTAAAATCGATTGCTCAAGGAAGAACCTCTTACCAGCTAACAAGGGGTTCATTTCCTGGTTGCCTGGGAAACAGTGAAAGGCCTCAGGTCGTGTGGCCTGTATTCAGGTTTGAAGCATTAATATGAGATTGAAGAGTGCATTCTGCTTCCCTATTTTCACTAACCTTGCTCTAACTGATTTAATAGTATTCCCACAATACACACACACACACACAAAATGCCAGAGAAACTCAGCAGGTCAGGCAGCATTTATGGAGGAAATCAACCCACGTCGTGCGTTTCCAAACAGGGGTCCATGGACCCTTTGGTTAATGGGGGGCAGTTCATGGCATAAAAAAACGTTGGGAAGCCATGGTCTAGATAAAGGACTTCTTCCTGAAACATTCACCCTCCATTTTCCTGCAGAGTTGCTGCCTTATTTTGCTGAGTCCCTCCATTGTCTTTCCATAGTGCTCCCCACTCACCTTCCCCCTCACCTGGTCTCACTTATCACCTGCCAGCCTGTACTCCTTCCTCTCCCACTCTCCTTCTTATTCCTTCCCATTCCTGATGAAGGCTCTCAGTCCGACACATCTGCTGTTTATTCCTCTGCATAGATAATGCCTGACCTGCTGAGTTTTTTCCAGCATTTTGTGTGTGCTGCTTAAGATTTTCAGCATCTGCAGAACCTTGTGTCTTTGGTACAGGTAGTCCATTCCAGGCACCTGCCATTGTGTAAAAAAAATGTCCTGCACATCCCTTCAAGCTTTCTCCCCTCACCTTAAATTTAATGGGGAAAATGATTCTGACTGCCTCTGTCTGTCATAATTTTATGAATTTCCTTCACAAGGCCAAAAGACACAGGAGCAGAATTAAGCCATTCAACAACCTTGCACTCAATGTCAGTGAGACCAAGGAATTGATTATAGATTTCAGGAAGAAGTCGAGGGAACACACACCAGTACTCCTTGAGGGATCAGAAATGCAAAGGGTAAACAGTTTTAAGTTCATGGGTGCCAACATCTCAGCGAATCTATCCTGGACTCAACACATTGGGGCAGCAATAAGGGTTCCGGCCCGAAACGTCGACTCATCGTTTCCACGGATGCTGCCCGACCTGCTGAGTTCCTCCAGCCTGTTGTGAATATAGTGCAGTGGTTAGCGCCACGCCTTACAGCTCTGTCAACCTGGGTACAATTCCCACCACTGCCTGTAAGGAGTTCGTATGTTCTCCCCACAACCGCAAGGGTTTCCTCCGGGTGCTCTGGTTTCCTCCCACAGTCCAAAGATACACCGGTTGGTAGCTTAATTGGTCATTGTAAATTGTCCTGTGATTAGACCAGGGTTAAATGGGAGGTTGCTGGGCAGTGTGGCTCAAAGGATCAGAAAGGCCTATTCTGTGCTTTACCTCAATAAGTAAATATTGATGCAGTTACAAAGAAGGTACGACAGCGGCTGTATTCATTAGGAGTTTGACGAGATTTGATATAGTCATAGTCATACTTTATGGATCCCGGGGGAAATTGTTTTTCATTATAGCTGCACCATAAATAATAAATAGTAATAAAACCATAAATAGTTAAATAGTAATATGTAAATTATGCCAGTAAATTATGAAATGTCCAGGACCAGCCTATTGGCTCAGGGTGTCTGACCCTCCAAGGGAGGAGTTGTAAAGTTTGATGGCCACAGGCAGGAATGACTTCCTGTGACGCTCTGTGTTACATCTCGGTGGAATGAGTCTCTGGCTGAATGTACTCCTGTGCCCACCCAGTACATTATGTAGTGGATGGGAGACATTGTCCAAGATGGCATGCAACTTGGACAGCATCCTCTTTTCAGACACCACCGTCAGAGAGTCCAGTTCCAGCCCCACAACATCACTGGCCTTACGAATGAGTTTGTTGATCCTGTTGGTGTCTGCTACCCTCAGCCTGCTGCCCCAGCGCACAACAGCAAACACGATCGCACTGGCCACCACAGACTCGTAGAACATCCTCAGCATCGTCCGGCAGGTGTTAAAGGACCTCAGTCTCCTCAGGAAATAGAGACGGCTCTGACCTTTCTTGGAGACAGCCTCAGTGTTCTTTGACCAGTCCAGTTTATTGTCAATTCGTATCCCCAGGTTACAATAAGTCACCAAAGACACTCGCAGATTTCTACAATTGTACCGTGGAGAGCACTCTAACTGGTTGAATCACTGTCTGGTATGCAAGGGCACAGAGGGGCACAGGATTGGGAAAAAACTACAGAACATTGTGAACTCAGTCAGCTCCATCATGATCACTGGCCTCCCCAGCATCCAGGACATCTCCAAAAGGCGATGCTTCAAAAAGGTGGCATCCATCATTAAGGATGCCCATCACCCAGGACATGACCTCTTCTCATTGCAAGGAGGAGATACAGGAGTCTGAAGGCACACATTCAACATTTCACAAACAGCTTCTCCCCCTCTGCCATCTGATTTCTGGGAATGGACAACAAACCCATGAACATTACCTCGCTTTTTTCCCTTTCTTTTTGAACTACTTATTTAATGTAATTTTCATATATATATAGTATTATAATTCACAGTTTTTATTATTCATTGCGATGCCCTGCTGCCACATATCAACAAATTTCACGACACATGTTAGCTAATGATATTAACCCTGATGCTGATTCCAATTATGTTCTACTCTGCCACTCCATCATGGCTGATTCATTATCCCTTTCAACCCCATTCCCCTGCCTTCTCTCCATAACATTTGCCACCCTTACTAATCAGGAACCTTATCAACTTCCGCTTTACCCAATGACTTGGCCTCCACAGCCGTCTGTAGCAATGAATTCCACTGATTCACCACCTCCCTCCTCATCTCTGTTCTACGGTGACGTCCTTCTATTCTGAGGCTGCAGCCTCTGGTCTCCCCTCAGTTTCCAACACCCCAGAGAAAGCAACCCCAGTGTGCCAAACTACATCTTACTCTCCTGCTCTCTAATCCAGGCAGCATCCTGGTGAACCTTTTCTGCATCCTCTCCAAAGCCTCGACAGCAAGGTTTCTCATCAGTGGGTCTGCAGAACCCCAGGGTTCCGTGAGAGGTCGCTAGGCATTCCACGAGAGATGGTGATTAAAAAAAATGAACATCCGCAGTGGTGGGCAGTGACTGATCTGCCCCGTCAGCAATCTCGTTTGCGGACTCTCAGCCCAGTGCAGCAGTGAACAGTAGGACCATGGTTATTTGGATGAGTCCATTCTCAGCTTTTGGGGAGGCCAGTGATAATTGGTGAGTGCTGTATTACACAGAAGGGAGGGCGGTAGGCTGATAATTGGTGAGTGCTGTATTGTACGGAGGGGAGAACGGTAGGCTGATAATTAGTGATTATGGTATTACATGGAGGGCAGGACGGTAGACTGTTAATTGGTGATCACTGTATTGCACAGAGGGAGGACAGTAGTCTGATAATTGGTGAGTGCTGCATTGTACGGAGGGAGGACAGTAGTCTGATAATTGGTGAGTGACATATTGCACTGAGTGGGGGACGGTACGCTGATAATTGGTGAGTGCTGTATTATATGGAATGGAGGACGGTGGGCTGATAATTGGTGAGTGATGTATTGTACGGAGGGGAGGACGGTAGGCTGATAATTGGTGAGTGACGTATTGTACAGAGTGGGGGACGGTAGGCTGATAATTGGTGAGCACTGTATTGCACAGAGGGAGGACAGTAGGCTGATAATTGGTGAGTGTTGTATTATATGGAGTGGGGGACGGTAGGCTGATAATTGGTGAGTGTTGTATTGTACGGAGGGGGGGACGGTAGGCTGATAATTGGTGAGTGCTGTATTATATGGAGTGGAGGACGGTGGGCTGATAATTGGTGAGTGATGTATTGTACGGAGGGGAGGACGGTAGGCTGATGAGGAGCGTGAAATGCGTTTTCCAAGCATTGAATGGACTTGCACAACTTGAGCTGTGACATCAGCCTTTCCCTCACAAATTACCTCCCCAACAACTTCCCCTTATGTGCTGCCGACTGACTAATGGGAGCAAACAAACTCTACCGGTGTAGTAGAAAGTTGGAGGGAACTTTCCATTCGAAAGAAGGTCCGGTGTGGTGATTTTTGAAGAGAAGGTGTGAGATAGAAGATGATGTTCTAGGCCTAGGCCTACAGACAATTCTGATAAGGTTAGTGATGAAGAGTTACTACTTACTGATTCATTTCATTGCACTAGAGCAACAACAGACACAGAAAACGTCCACCTTTACAATGAAAGCTCCTTATCACTAGGTTTTACATGGACTGGTGATTCAAGTTAAAAGGCTCAGCAAGCAAGCTCTTTAGTAGCAAGACTTATTTCCCAGAAAAGGAAAAGTCACACAGCTGGTGAGAACCTAATAATGCTAACATGGAAAATTATAGTGGGCAAATTGCGAGGACAAGATGCAATATGAGAAATTGGAAAGATTTCACTCGCAAGCAGTCCAATAAGTTGACGTAGTGATGACATGTCACATGATGCTGAAGAGGTTTTGTGTGATAAACTGAAGAACAACAGTTTCTCTATCCAGGTTGATGAGTCAACAGATTTCACCAATAAATGTCAGGTTGTAGCATTTGTAAGATTTGTAAATGATACTGAAATTCAAGAAAGCTTTTTCTGTTGCAAAGAGCTGCCTGAAACTAACAAAGGCCAAGATATATTTAATGTTTTAACTTCACATCTGGAAACAAAAGATCTGTCTTGTAGGAAATGTGTTGACATCTGTATTGCTGGTGCCCCATCAATGGCTGGCTCCATTTTTTTCTCTAAGAAGAAAATCCTGACAATGTAACAACACTCTGCTTTCCTCACAGAGAAGAGCTGATGTCAAAAACTCCTGGAGATGAAATGAAAAAGGTTCTGGATGTTGCTACACAAATGGTTAACTATTAAACAAAGACCAGTTCACTCGAGAATGTTTTAAAAACTGTGTAAAAACCTGGACAAAGAACACCCCAGTCTCCTGCTACATACAGAAATCTGGTGGCTCTGTTTGAGCTGAAAGCTGAATTACAGGAGTACTTTCAAAAAAATAGTAGGCCAGATTTGCTGTGTGCTTTGAAGATGAAGAACAGCTGCAGAAACTAGCCTACTTAGCTGAGACTTTTCATCATATGAACCAGTTGAACAAGTCTCTGCAAGGCTCTATAGAAAATGCTTTGACTTCAAGTGACAAGATTCTGACCATGTTACTTAGTAAGAAAATGTATAAAATTGTGTCTTACACTATACTTTTATTCATATTGCTTTGCCTTATGGTTTTTAGTAACTTTACTATTCAACACTGTCAATAAATTTTCATGTTGCAAATAGCATTAATTAGAATCAATTTACAAACTTAATTTAAATTAAATCTACTGACCCTACCCTTAGAAAAATTAAATTCCATTTTGGCTTAGCCAGTTATTTAACATAAATTTAGGAGTTTTTAAAATTTATGAAAGGGACAGAAAGATTAATTTCAAGAAAGGCAAGCTAAGCTTAACTACCTGTTTTTTTTTCAAAAAAGGTTGGCTAAAAATTCATTCTCTACTCATAAGAGTGTTTACGATTATTTTTGATTATTATATCTACAACTTACTGATCACGCTAACGTACCGTGAGCTGTAGCTGTAATAATTTTTATGTAGGGGTTCCCTGAGACCTGGAAATTATTTCAAGGGTTCCTCCAGGGCAAAAAGTTTGAGAAAGGCTGCTTAACATCCTTTCTGTAATGGGGGTGACCAGAACTGTACATAACACTCCAAGTGTGACAACTTGCCATGAGATAGGGCCAAGGATTTCTGGGAGCAAGTGGTGACTCTAATCTGTGTCTTCAGTTCTTGAATGTCATTGGACCTATTCAGACACAGGAAGAAGGTGCTGGGTGTTCCAACCACGGTAAATTCTCCAGCGTATAGGTTGTCAGCTGCAGCAGCAGTGCAGTGGTTAGCGCTATGCTTGACCGTGCCACCTGCTTCTGCCACTGTCTGGAAGGAGTTTGCACTTTCTACCCGTGACCACTTGGGTTCCTCTGATTCCTCCCACAATCCAAAGATGTCCCGTTACACCACTAGTCACGGGCAGCCAGTCAGAAAAGGCTCCCTTTATTCCCACTCTTTGCCTGCTGCCAATCAGCCACTGCTTTATCCATGCTAGAATCTTCCCTGTAGCTTGTTCAGCAGCCTCCTGTGAGGCACCTTGTCAACAATCTTCAGAAAATCCAGGTAGACAATATCAACCGATTCTTGTTGTCTATCCTCTTTGTTACTTCTTCAGAGAATTCCATGAACACTACCTCACTACTATTTTTCCCCTCTTTTTGCACTATTTAATTTAACCATGTATTAAATGTATATATATATATATATATATATATATATATATACATACACACACACTTACTATAATTTACAGTTTTTCTTATGTATTGCAATGTACTGCTGCCACATAACAAATTTCATGACGTATGCCAGTGATATTAAACCTGATTCTGAACTAAACCCTGGGAGTGAAGAGAAACAGTGAGTGTGGAGCCAAGCAGGCTAATGGATTCATTAATGTCCTTTAAGAGGGAGATCTGCCAACTACTATATCCAGGCCGCTTGTCAGGTAACCATGGAAACAAAGATGACAGTGACATAAGGCATTTGTTCTGCTGGTTTCCAAGATTGAAGATCAGAGGGAAAATGAAAGCCCTTGATAAATGCTAATGTACATGATGTTGGCGAATCAGAATCAGGGTTTATATCACTGGTATATGTCCTGAAATGTGTTGTTCTGCAGCAGGAATATATTGCAATAAATGAGAAACATGTACAGTATATATATAAAAGTTAAATTAAATAGTGCAAAAGAGAGTAAAACAGAGGTGAGGTAGTGTACATAGGTTCACTGTCCATTCAGAAAACTGATGGCGGAGAGGAAGAAGCTGTTCCTGAATCGTTGAGTATGTGTCTTCAGGCTCCTGTACCTCCTCCCTGATGGCAGAGGGGAGGAAGCTGTTCCTGAATCATTGAGTGTGTGTCTTCAGGCTCCTGTACCTCCTCCCTGACGGCGGAGAGGAAGAAGCTGTTCCTGAATCATTGAGTGTGTGTCTTCAGGCTCCTGTACCTCCTCCCTGACGGCAGAGGGGAGGAAGCTGTGCCTGAATCGTTGAGTGTGTGTCTTTAGGCTCCTGTACCTCCTCCCTGATGGTAGCAATGAGAAGAGGGCACATCCGGGTGATGGGGGTCCTGAATGATGGATGCCAACAATTTGGAATATTTTGTTCAGTTTTGGACACCCTGTTATAGGACAGATGTCACAAAGATGGGAAGAGTGAAGAGAAGATTTACGAGGATGTTTCCAAGACTTGAGGGACTGAGTTATGGTGAAATCTTGGAAAGGGTAGGAGACTATGTAAAAAAAATTGTCCTGCACATCTCATTTAAACTTGCCCCCCCCCCACCTTAAATACATGCTTTCTGGATTTTTCCTCAAGATTTACTTCTGAAGCCTTCCCAGTGCGTGGACGTAGCCTCAAGGTAGCTGAGGTTTGAGATCAGAGTCTTCCTTCACCTAGATGAGCTGCCAGTAATGGCTGATGAGTCCCACCTGCCTGAAGCGACTGGTTTTAGTGCCAGAAACCCACTTCTGCCCCTTCCCTCATCAATAGAAATGGTTCCGCCAGGCTTAGTCGTGACACCCCACTGGTTTCCTCGGCTACATAGTTTTGCTCAGAGACTGACAGAAAGACCATTACATTAGCAGTGAAACCTTTCCCACAGTGTTACACTAACTAACCCACACACAAAGGCCGGGAGCTGGACTTGGTTGCCAGATTCATGCCATTGGGGCATTTAATGGGTAGTTGGAGCTCATCCCCATTACCACCCCCAGCCATAACAACCATAAGGAAATTTATTCTGTATTCTGTTAGTGTTTTCTCTTGTACGACCTCAAAGTACTGATGTGATGAGATGATTTGTATGGATGGCGTGTAAAATAAAATCTTTCACTGGACCTTGGTACATTAGTGGAAAGAAGTTTCCCCTCATGTTAGAAAGAAAAACAAATTCTTCACTCAGAGGGTCATGAGAGGGTGGAACGAGCCACCAGCACTAGTGGTACATGCGAGATCAATTTCAACATTTAAGCAAGTTTGGATAGGTACATGGAGGGTAGGGGTATGGTCCCAGTGCAGGTTGTTGGGAGTAGGCAGTTTAATGGACTACAATGGGTTGGACTGTGCTGTACTTTTCTATGGCTCTATGTAACAATAATAGTCCAATTCCAATCCTGGGGGGTTTCTTTCTCCCAAGACCACGGGAGCAGTAGTCAGCAGTACCTGGGATAAATAAAATGAATCTGAATCCAAATATCTGCATGGATCTTTTCTGTATCCTGCCGAGCTTAATGACATCATTCCTGTACCCTGGGGCTGGAACAACACACAATGTCCCATATCTAGAGGACATTGATATAGGACACTGTGAGCAGTTTTGGGTCTCTTATCTAAGAAAGGGTCCAGAGGAGGTTCACGAGAATGATTCATGGAATGAAAGGGTTAACATAGGAGTGTTTGATGGCTCTGGGTCTGTACTCGCTAGGGCTTAAAAGAATGAGGGAGGACCTCATTGAAACCTACTGAATACTGAAAGTCTTAGATAGAGTGGACCTGGAGAGCACATCTCCAATAGCGGGATAGTCTAGGACCAGAAGGTATCTCCTCAGAATACAAAGATGACCCTTCAGAACAGAGATGAGGAGGAATTTCTTTAGCTAGAGAATGATGAATCTGTGGAATTCATTGCCACAGATGGCTGTGGAGGCCAAATCATTGGGTATATTTAAAGCGGAGATTAACAGGTTCTTGATTAATCAGGGCATCAAAGGTTACAGGGGAAAGGCAGGAGAATGGGGTTGAGAGGGATAGTAAATCAGCCAGTATGGAATCACAGAACAGACGCGATGGGCCAAATGACCTACCTCTGCTCTGACGTCTTATGGGCGTACATCTTACGGTCTTATATCTCAACCCCTCTAAACCTGGTAATAACCTCAAAAATGTTATCCCCAGTTTAATGACATCCTACAGCAGGGTGACCTGAAGTCTACACAACAATCCAAGTGTGAGCTTGCCAATGTCTTGTGCACCTGCAACCTGACATCCCATCTCTTGTACTCAAAATTCCAACCAATGATCTTGGAGTAGGTTAAAAGGTCAGTACAGCATTGTGGGCTGTACTGTTCAATGTTCTATATACAGTGCCTTGTGAAAGTATTCAGCCCCCAGGCCCTTTGTTCGCATAAGTGAGTATTACAGCCAGGGATTTTGATCAATTTAACTGAGAATTTTTATTTGTGAATCACGTGCTCCTTCTCTTCCCCTACAGTAAAGCCTAAAAAAATAGGGAAAATTGTAAATCATAAAAAATTAAAAATTCAACAACTGAAATATCAGCAGTTCAAAGGCCTTCATCCCCTTTTCTCAATACATAGCTGAACCACCTCTCGCAGCTATTACAGCCAGTAATCTTTTTGAGTAAGTCTCTATTAGCTTTGCATGATGTGATGGAGCAAGATTTGCCCATTCCTCCTGGTAAAATTGTTCAACCTCTGCCAGGTTAGTTGAGGAGCAGTGGTGGACAGCAATCTTGAGGACTCGATGTTCAGCTGGGTTAAGATCAGTAGTCTGACTGGGCCATTCGAGGACATCAGCTTTCCTCATTTGAAGCTGCTCCATGGTTGTTCTGCTGAAAGATGAACTTCCTCTCCAGTTTGAGCTTTCTGGCCGAGGCTAGCAGGATTTTATCCAGGATCTCTCTCTATTTAGCAGCATTCATTTTTCCATCAATCCTGACCAGATTTACAGTTCCTGCTGCTGAAAAGCATCCCTATAGCTAATACCATTCTTCTCCAGTGACTGGGTTTGGAACAGTGGTCTGACCTAGGCAATGTAGCAATGGTTTCATATTTTTTCCACTTTTTTGCAATGGACTGCACTGAACTCCGAGATATGTTCAGTACCTTTGAGGTGGACTTGTATCCTTCCCTAGATTTGTTCTTCTCTATTATCATTCCCCTGACTTGTCTTGAATGCCCTTTGTCATCATTTGGTTTGGTCTGTTGAAAATCTACCATACTGTTGAACCTTACAGAGAGAAAGGGTATTTATTCTTACGAATTCATTGAAAACAGGTGATCCTCCAATCTTCTGCATCAACAGATTGGGTGAGTTGGTGACACAATGCAAGGTATTACACCTGAGGAAAGTTAACAAAACTAATTACAAAGGGATGAATACTTTTCCAGCCTCACAATTCTGGTTTATAATTTTTAGTAAACTGTTGACAGATTTTGTAATTTTTTTATTTATGTTTATTTATTTATTGAGACAGTGTAAAATAGGCCTTTCCAGCCCTTTGAGCCACACCACCCAGCAACCTGGAAGTTGAACCTGACCAGAGGGCTTAAAAAGAGGATTTTCATAGCAGTCATAGAGTCCATTCTCACGTACGGATGCGAGACGTGGACACTCACCAAGACGATGCGAAAGTCTCTAGATGGTTGCTATACACGAATGCTCCGGATGGCTCTTGACGTGAGTTGGCAAAAGCACATGACGAACGTTGAGCTCTACAACAACCTACTGATGCTCTCCGCTAAAGTCGAGGCGAGAAGACTGCAACTAGCAGGGCACGGTCTACACCACCCCGAGCTACCTGCCAACCTAGTCATCATATGGGAGCCCAAGCACGGGAGGATGAACCCTGGGTGCCCTCCCAGGACTATGGTCAACACGCTCCTAGAAGACAGCGGCGCGGCTAATGTAGGTGAACTGAACACACTGATGAGGGAGAGGGAGAAGTGGAGAGTCCGTCATCGTGCCCGACGCCGGCCCCCTAGGCCTGAGTCGACTTAGTAGTAGTCGTAGTAGTACCCAGCAACTCTACGATTTAATCCGAGCCTAATCCTGAGACAACTTACAATGACTAATTAACCTACCAACCAGTAGCTCTTTGGACAGTGGCAGGAAACCAAAGCACCCTGAGGAAACCCATGTGGTCACGGGGGGGGGGGTGGGGGGGGGGAATACAAATCCTTACAGGCAGTCGCAGGAATTGAACCCACTACTATAAAGCATTGTGCTAACCACTACACTACCAGATGCCCATTTGATATGAATGCACAATGTGTTGTAGATTCACTCAAAAACCCCTATTTCAATATCCTATATTTTAAACATGGAAAATGAGATGCTAAAATGTGAAAATAGTTGTGGAGGGGCTGAATATTTTTTCCAAGGAACTGTACCTTATGGCTCTTGCACCTTATTGTCTATCTGCACCATCCACTCTCTGTAACTGTAACACTCTCTTCTGTAGTCCTGATAAAAGGTCTCGGTATGCAATGTCGACTGTTCATTTCCAGTCCCAGATGCTGCCTGACCTGCTGAGTTCCTCAGCATTTTGTATGTTCCTTCTGCATTCTGGTATTGCTTTCCCTCACAATATTTAGTGCTCTGATGAGATGAAATTATCTGTATGGGTAGTGTGCAAAATGAAAAAATAATTTACCTCAGAACATGTGACAATAATGAACAAATTCATATGTAGTCAAAGAGGGCTTCCCTTCCTTCCATCATAACGAAGGAGATGTCCTTTTTCAAAGAAAGGGGCTTCCCTTCCTCCACCATCAATGCTGCCCTTAACTACATCTCTTCCATTTCACACATGTCTGCTCTCACCCCATCCTCCCACCACCTTACCAGGGATAGGGTTCCTCTTGGCCTTGCCCACCGCCCCACCAGCCTCCACATTCAGCACAAAACCTTCGCAACTTCTGCCACCTCCAATGGGATCCCACCACTAAGCACACCTTCCCCCCCACCCACCGCTTTCTGCAGGGATCGCTCCCTATGCGACTCCCTTGTCCATTCATCCCTCCCCACTGATCTCCCTCCTAGCACTTATCCTTGCAAGTGGAACAAGTGCTACACCTCCTCCCTCACTACCATTCAGGGCCCCAGACAGTCCTTCCAGGTGAGGCGACACTTCACCTGTGCGTCTGTTGGGGGTCATACACTGTATCTGAGGTCGCCTCCTGTATATCGGTGAGACCCGATATAGATTGGGAGACTGTTTCGCCGAGCACCTACGCTCTATCTGCCAGAAGGAGCAGGATCTCCCAGCGGCCACCCATTTTAATTCCACTTCCCATTCCAACATGTCCATCCATGACCTCCTCTACTGTTGCAATGAGGCCGCAATCAGACTGGAGGAACAACACTTTATTTTCCATCTGGGTAGCCTCCAACCTGATGGCATGAACCTCGATTTCTCAAATTTCCAGTAATGCCCCCCCACCATTCCTCATCCCCTTTCCCTCTCTCACCTTACCTCTTTACCTGCCCATCGCCTCCCTCTGGTGCTCCTCCACCTTTTCTTCCTTCCATGGCCTTGTTCTCTCCAATTAGACTCTGCCTTCCCCAGCCCTGTATCTCGTTCACCAATCAACTTCCCAGCTCTTTACTCCATCCCTCCCCCTCCAGGTTTCACCTATCGTGGTTCTTTCCCCCCTTAACCCACCTTTAAAATCTACCCCTCGGCTTTTTTTCTCCAGTCCTGCCGAGGGGTCTTGGCCCGAAACCTCGACTGCATTTTTTCCATGGATGCTGCCTAGCCTGCTGAGTTCCTCCAGCATTTTGTGTGTGTTGCTTCAATTTATATGTAGACTAGATCAGGTAGGAACAGTAATGTCTATCATCAGTAGACCAGGTGAGTTTTAAGACAATCCACTACCCATATGTTCACCATTTTATTCCACATTTGTTTGCAAATTTTGGGGCATTACGGTTGCATAGTGGTTAGCGTAACGCTACTACAGTGCCAAAGACCAGAGCTCAATTCTGCCACTATTTGTAAGGAGTTTGTAAGGTTCGCTCCATGACCATGTAGATTTCCTCCAAGTGCTCCAGTTTCCTCCCACATCCCAAAGACACAGGGGTTAGTCGGCTAATTGGTTACATGGGTGTAATTGGGCAGCGCAGGCCTGTTGAGCTGGACAGGCCTGTATCTAAAGGTTCGAAGGTTCATTTCATTATCCAAGTACATATGCAGAATACAACTCTGAGATGTGTCTTTTCCAGATAGCCATAGAAATCAGAAAACTATAAAGGTACTTGAAAGAAAGACATCAATCCCCCCTGCACAAAAAGAAACAAAAACTCGCAAACCTCAAACCTCCTCAACTCCTCCCTCGCACAAAGACTAACAGATCATTCAAACCCCCAGTCCGCCAATCCTCAACAAGAAAGAGTGAGCAAGAACACAGAAAAAAAATGTAGAATTGAAAGAGGTCAACATGATCTAGTTAGTTTGACTGACAGTCCAATCCATAAATCTCAGAATTCCGATAACATCTCTGAGAGCGTCGGGATGTAGCAAACACTCGGACAGCAGGTTTGCTTATTCATTTTACTTGTCTCCAGATAAACTGAAATAAGTAAACCTGCCACAGATCACTCCCCATCACTACATCATAATTCCTCTTTTTGCATTATTTATTTGTCACTGGGAGTGATTTTTATTGTCTATACTGCTGCCAGAAAACAACATAGTTCATGTTAGATTTCAGCAAGAATAAACCTGGCTCCAATCCTGATCTGTAGACAGTAGCAGGACTCCCCATTGGGGACTGCCATTAAAGATAGCCTCTCGCCATGGAGACCCCTATTAAAGACAGTTGCTCACCGCAGGGGACACCCTTTAAAGACAGCCCCTCACATTGGGGAACCCAACTTAAAGATGGCCCCACCCCAACGGGGGACCCCATTAAAGACAGCCCCTTCCCGGATGTTGCCTGACCCTGATAATTTCCGTCAGCATTTTGTGTGTTCCTTCTGTATTCTGTTATTGTTTTCTCTTTGTACTACCTCAATACACTGACGAAGTGATGTGTATGGATGGCATGCTAAATTAAAAAAAAAATTAATTTACCTCAGAACGTGACAATAATGAACCAATTTATATGTAGACTAGATCAGGTAGGAACAGTTCTGTCTACAATCAGTAGACCAGGTGAGGCCCTTTAAAGACACCTCCCTATTGGGGAACCTCCTTTAAAGACATCTTCTCCCCATCAGGGGGCCCCCCCCCTTTAAAGACGGCCTCCCATTGGGGGACCCACTTTAAAGAAGGCCCTTCCCCATCGGGGCATGACTTTTAAAGGAGGTCTCTCCCCATCTGGGACCCATTTTAAAGATAGCCCCTCCCCACCAGTGTACCCCTTTTAAAGAACATCTCTCCCCACCTGGGACAAATGGTACAGCAGCACCTCCCAAGAAGATTGAGGCAAGCAAGGCTCCCCACCCCCACCTTAACTGTGTTTATAGGAGCACCATTGAGAGCATCCTGACAAGGTACATCTCCATCTGGTGTAGGACCAGCCGAGCATCGGAACAGAAGTCCCTACAAAAGCTCTGTGAGAACAGCTGAAAGGATCATAGGGGTCTCCCTACCATTCATCGAGGACACTTATCTGGAGTGCTGCACAAGCGGGGTCCTAAATGTTATTAAGGATCCCACCCATCCATCCAGCTTTCTCTTTGACTTTCTACATCAGCCAGGAGACTCCGATACATAAAAACAAGAATGGTCAGGATGAGAAACAATTTCTTCCCTCAGGCTGAACTCCCGGCCCCATCGTATTTGAAGTGTCACTGGTTAATCTGTTCTATTTCTTACAATATTTAATATGATTGCACTTTAATTTGTTACTTATGTGTGATTCATCTGTGGATTTTATCCTCATCTCCCTATGTGTACTGTATGTATGTTATGTGTACTACTGTGCTTTACACCCTGGGTCAGAGAACCGTTGTCTCTCATTTCTAATACATTATATGGTTATACATGTTATATACATGTATATAGTTACATGACAATAAATGCAGACGTGAGGAAATCTGCAGATGCTGGAAATTCAAGCGACACACATGAAAAATACTGGTGAACGCAGCAGGCCAGGCAATATCTATAGGAAGAGGTACAGTCGACGTTTCGGGCCAGGGCCCTTCGTCAGGACTAACTGAAGGAAGAGATAGTAAGAGATTTGAAAGTGGGAGGGGGAGGGGGAGATCTGAAATGATAGGAGAAGACAGGAGGGGAGGGGTAGATCTCAGAGCTAAAGAAGGGAGAGTTTCAGGAGATCTTGCTTTCTCTGGCAGACAGAGTGTGGGTGTTCAGCGAAACGGTCTCCCAGCCTGCATCGTTCAGCAAAACGGTCTGTCTGCCAGCGAAAGCAGGATCTCCCAGAGGCCACACATTTTAATTCCACATCCCATTCCCATTCTGATATGTCTATCTACGGCCTCCTCTACTGTCAAGATGAAGCCACACTCAGGTTGGAGGAACAACACCTTATATTCCGTCTGGGTAGCCTCTAATCTGATGGCATGAATATTGACTTCTCTAACTTCCGCTAATGCCCCTCCTCCCCCTCGTACCCCATCCTTTATTTATTTATTATATTTTTAATATATTTTTTATTTTTCGCCCTGTTTTTCTCTCTCTTCTTTCTGCCTCTGTCCCTCTCACTATATTTCTGGGCTCCCCTCCCCCCTTCTCTTTCTCCCCAGGCTTCCCGTACCATGATCCTCTCCCTTCTCCAGCTCTTAAATCCACCCCTCCCCTCCTGTCTTCTCCTATCATTTCGGATTTCCCCCTCCCCCTCTCAAATCTCTTATTAGCTCTTCTTTCAGTTAGTCCTGACGAAGGGTCCCGGCCCGAAACGTCAACTATACCTCCTCCTATAGATGCTGCCTGGCCTGCTGCGTTCAAATGACAATAAACTTGACTTGACTTGACCTGACCCCCATTAAAGACGACACTCTCCTTTGGGGGACCCCTTTTGAAGGAGGTCGCTCTCACTTTCCTTACCCCGCCCTTTTACTTTGGTAATAAATTTGATCTTTTGAGTCAGTGTTTCCTTTTAAAGGTCTCATTTTATTGAGGACCCCTTTTTAAGAAGGTCCCTCCTGATCAAGGACCCCTTTTAAAGGTCTCTCTCCGTAATGGAAAGACAAAGCACAGATTGGATTTACCTCGACCTCGCTCCGACATTTCTCCATGTTACAGCTGTCTGCCTGACACGGTTGACATTATTAAGAGGAATATCTCAGAGCTACATCTGGACCCATCAATATTTCAGAAACCTAATTAACACAGACTGACACGAAGTGGGAATGTCCCAAATCAACACGAAGAACAAGCCACATTCAAGCACCTTCTCTGTCCCCGGAGAGATTCCTGAGATTTGAACCGTCCTCTTGTGGAGATGTTAAGCCCACTGCCCGAAGCAGAACAAAAATGTGGCAATGTTTTGGGAAAGAATAAGAGGAGCTCCCCCGGGGGACCTTCCACGCAATGCTGTTAGAACATAGAACAGTAACCATGGGCCCCAGGTAGCATAATGGTTAGCATGGCACGATTATAGCTCGGGGTACTGCAGAGCTCGAGCAGCTCAATTCTCCTGCTGTCCTGCAAGGTATTTCTGTACATCTTTACCCTGGAATGTATGTGTTTTCCCTGGCAGTCCCGGTTTCTTCCTACCGTACAGTTAGTAGGTTAATTGGTCATTCTAAATTGTCCAGTGATTAGGTTAGGGTTAATTAGGGTTGTGGGGTTGCTGGGACAGCTTACCTCAAAGGGCAAACTCTGAGCTGTGTCACTAAATGTTTTAAAAAATTAAAAAATCAGCCCACAATGAACATTCCCTTTAGTTTTTTTTATTAAGAAAGCAGCTGTGCAGGGACCAGCCATTGCGCTGAGCAGGATATTTCAATAAGACCTGAAAACTGCGCAGCACTTCAGATGGTTTTTTTAAATAGATGACATCAGAGATCAGCGGGCCGGCAGTTTATTAACAATGAGCGACCGAGATCCACTCTGTTACAATTATTGTTACAATTTGTAACAGTGTTGTAACTTGAAATACTGACAACGTAAATACGTCAAAGCTCCTTTCAAAGTACAGTATATGGTATGGTTATTATTTAGAAAATTTAAGGTTTACATTCATTAATACATAATTACAGGGGATTTCACAACTACTATACATTAACATAATTTTAAAATTATATTAACGTTAAATAAAAGAAAATTTCAGCTGCATGGCACAAAGGCTATGTGCACGGAAGCATTTCAGTTACTGTGTGGCCACACGCACGTGCAGGTTAGAGGGAACGGTGCCCACAATATTGTGCCGAACTTTAAAGCTACTCTAAGGAAAGCAGTAACAATACAGAGTAAAGTGAAAAAGCCACCACAAAGTGCAGTGTAGGTAAATGATCCATATCCCTCCATATTCATGAGCCTGACTAAAAATCTCTTAAAAATTGACCATAGACCAGAGCCTAGAACAGTACAGGCCCTTCAGCCCACAATGTTGTGCTGACTCTTTAACTTCCTCCAAGATCAATCCAATCCCTTCCTCGCACATAAACCTCCATTTTTCTGTCATCTATGTGCCTATCTAACAGTTTCTTATATTTCTCTAATGTACCTGCCCCTACCACCAGCCCTGCAGCACTTTCCACGCACCCACCACTCGCTGTGTTAAACACCTACCTCTGACATCCCCCTATACTTTCCTCCAATCATCCTAAAATTATACCCCCTTGTATGTTTCGACCCTGGGGATGAAGTTCAGGCTGTCCACTTGAGCTATGCCTCTTATTAACTTATACATCTCTGTCAGGTCACCTCTCACCCTCCTTCACGCCAAAGAGAAAAGCCCTAGATCACTCAACCTATCCTCATAAGACATGCTCTCTAGTCCATGCGGCATCCTGGTAAATCTCCTCTGCACCCTCTCTAAAGCTTCCAGATCCTCCCTATATTGTTAATCCATTATGCCTGGCTGGTACAGATGTGTGGGATCTTGCTGAGCAAAAGTGGCCTCCACGGGACACAAACAGAAATCTGGGGTTGAGGTGAGAAACAGAGAGCTGGAAACGCTGGGCTAGGGGGAAAGGTGAAGAAAGTGGGGGGCACAGAATTTCACTCCTGGAAGCAAATATGGGCTGACAGGCCTGCATAGTGTAACAACAATTCTGTGCTTCTCTCGTACCTCATTGGCTTGAAACATTTTGGGGTGTCCTGAGCTCGTGGGGAAGAACTTGAGGTACTTAAATACAAGGCAGTCATGGAACGCATCTCACTGCCTCAGTAAAGCAGCCAGCATAATCAAAGACCCCCACCCACCCCAGACATTCTGACTTCTCACCCGTCCCATTGGGTAGAAGATACAAAATCCTGAAAGCACGGACCACCAGGCTGAAGGACGCCTTCTACCTCACTGCTACAAGAACCTTGAATGGTTTTGCAATCAGTTTACACTGCCAACTGTAAGACCAGTGTTGGAATTCTGCTGCTGTTTGGAAAGGGTTTGTACATTCCTCCCGTGACTGTACGCAGGCTTCCTCCCACATTGCAAAGATGATTTGGCACAAAATGATGCATTACGCTATATGCATCAAAGTAGATGTGACAAATAAAGTAGCTTTTTTTAAATTTTGGAATGGATCTTATGTACAATAAGGATGAACCCTTGACCTCACAATCTACCTCACCATGGCTCTTGCACCTTGTTGTCTGTCTGCACTGCACTTTCCCTGTAACTGTAACAGATGATTCTGTATTCTGTCAATGCTTCTCCTTTTGTTCAAACTTAATGTTTGAGATGTTTCCTTAAGGTTGTTCCAGCCAGGGGGTGGTAATGGGGATAAGCTCCCACTAACTATTAAATGCTCCCAACAGCGTGCATCTCAAATAGCTTCTGGCAACCAAGTCCTGCTCCTGGCCTTCACATGTGGCTTAGCTTCTAAGCCCAGCAGAACCAATTCTACTGACAGGAAAAGGGTCAAAGCTGGGTTACTGGCACCTTAAAATCTATTGCTTTGGGCAGATGGGGCTCATCAGCCGTGGTTGGCAGCTCATCTAGAAGGCAAGTTCTGACCTCAAACCTCCGCTACCTTGTGGCTATACCCGCAAGGGTGTAACAAAACACACTGATGAAGGTAGAGCAGTGGATGCAATGTATATGGATTTCAGTAAGGCATTTGGTAAGATTCCCTGTGCAAGGCTCATTCAGAAAGTAAGGAGGCATGGGATCCAAGGAGAACTTGCTTTGTGGACCCAGAATTGGCTTGTCTACAGAAGGCAAAGGGTGGTTGTAGATGGTTCGTACTCTGCATGGAGGTTGGTGACCAGTGGTGTTCTGCAGAGACCAGTTCTGGGATCCCTCCTCTTTGTGATTTTAATAAATGATCTGGATGAAGAAGTAGAAGGGTGGTAGAAAGTTTGCTGATGACACAAAGGTTGGGGGTGTTGTGGATAGTATGGAGGGTTGTCAGAGGTTACAGCGGGACATTGATAGGATGCAGAACTGGGCTGAGAAGTGGCAGATGGAGTTCAACTCAGGTAAGTGTGAAGTGGTTCATTTCTGTAGGTCAAATTTGAAGACAGAATATAATATTAATGGTGAGACTCTTGGCAGTGTAGAGAATCAGAGAGATCTTGGGGTCTGTGTCCATAGGACGCTCAAAGCTGCTGCGCAGGTTGATAGCAACACACATCAAAGTTGCTGGTGAACTCAGCAGGCCAGGCAGCATCTCTAGGAAGAGGTACAGTCGACGTTTCAGGCCGAGACCCTTCGTCAGGACTAACTGAAGGAAGAGTTAGTAAGAGATTTGAAAGTGGGAGTGGGAGGGGGAGATCCAAAATGATAGAAGACAGGAGGGGGAGGGATGGAGCCAAGAGCTGGACAGGTGATTGGCAAAAGGGATATGAGAGGATCATGGGACAGGAGGCCCAGGGAGAAAGACAAGGAGGGAGGAACCAGAGGATGGGCAAGGGGTAAGTCAGAGGGACAGAGGGAGAAAAAGGAGAGTGAGAGAAAGAATGTGTGTATAAAAATAAATAACGGATGGGGTACGAGGGGGAGCTGGGGCATTAGCGGAAGTTAGAGAAGTCGATGTTCATGCCATCAGGTTGGAGGCTACCCAGACGGAATATAAAGTGTTGTTCCTCCAACCTGAGTGTGGCTTCATCTTTACAGTAGAGGAGGCCGTGGATAGACATGTCAGAATGGGAATGGGAAGTGGAATTAAAATGTGTGGCCACCGGGAGATCCTGCTTTCTCTGGCGGACACTTCACCTGTGAGTCGGCCAGGGTGATATACTGCATCCGGTGCTCTCGATGTGGCCTTCTATATATTGGCGAGACCCGATGCAGACTGGGAGACCGCTTTGCTGAACACCTACGCTCTGTCTGCCAGAGAAAGCAGGATCTCCCAGTGGCCACACATTTTAATTCCACTTCCCATTCCCATTCTGACATGTCTATCCACAGCTTCCTCTACTGTCAAGATGAAGCCACACTCAGGTTGGAGGAACAACACCTTATATTCCGTCTGGGTAGCCTCCAACCTGATGGCATGAACATTGACTTCTCTAACTTCTGCTAATGCCCCAGCTCCCCCTCGTACCCCATCCGTTATTTATTTTTATACACAAATTCTTTCTCTCACTCTCCTTTTTCTCCCTCTGTCCCTCTGACTATACCCCTTGCCCATCCTCTGGGCTCCCCCACCCTTTTGTCTTTCTCTCTGAGCCTCCTGTCCCATGATCCTGTCACATCCCCTTTGCCAATCACCTGTCCAGCTCTTGGCTCCATCCCTTCCCCTCCTGTCTTCTCCTATCATTTCTGATCTCCCCCTCCTCCTCCCACTTTCAAATCTCTTACTATCTCTTCTTTCAGTTAGTCCTGACGAAGGGTCTCGGCCTGAAACGTCGACTGTACCCCTTCCTAGAGATGCTGCCTGGCCTGCTGCGTTCACCAGCAACTTTGATGTGTGTTGCTTGAATTTCCAGCATCTGCAGAATTCCTGTTGTTTGTGCAGGTTGACAGTGTTGTTGAGAAGGCGTATGGTGTGGTGGCCTTCATCAACTGTGAGATTGAGTTCAAGAGCCGTGAGGTACTGTTACAGGTGTATAAGACCTTGGTCAGACCCCACTTGGAGTACTGTGTTCAGTTCTGGTCACCTCACTACAAGAAGGATGTGGATACTATAAAGAGAGTGCAGAGGAGATTTACAAGTATGTTGCCTGAATTGGAGAGCGTGTCTTATGAGTGTACTTGGCCTTTTCTCCTTGGAGCAACAGGTGATACGAGGTGACCTGAGAGAGGTATATAAAATGATGAGAGGCATTGATCGTGTGGTTAGCCAGAGGCTTTTTCCCAGGGCTGAAATAACTAATATGAGGGCGCATGGTTTTAAGGTGCTTGGAAATAGGTACAGAGGGGATGTCAGGGGCAAGTTTTTCCACACAGAGAGTGGTGGGTGCGTGGAATGCACTGCCGGCGACTGTGGGGGAGGTGGATGCAATAGGGTTTCTTAAGAGACTCTTAGATAGGTACATGGAGCTTAGAAAAATAGAGGGCTACGCAGTAGGGAAATTCTAGGCAGTTTCTAGAGTAGGTTACATTGTGGACTGAAGGGCCTGTAATGTGCTGTAGATTTCTATGTTTTATGCACCCACTTATGGGGAAGGCTTCTGGAGTTAAACCCCAAGGGAAAAATCTGGAGCTGGATTCCTTGAGGCAGTCCAACATTGAGTTCAATGCTGACTGGCAACTCTAATGGTGCTGCTGGTGCCAAATTGTATCAGTCTCTGCCATTCCATTGGATTCATTGACTGCATGGAGAGAGGGAGACTGCCATATGGGCAACAGTTTGCTCTCCATATTGCACTGCCCTGGTTTGTGTATCACTTAGACAGCTGGGACACACCATCCACGGTCTATCCCGACCAACGGAGGACATTGAGAATGCTTGGAATGGTGTGCCTGGATGGGATACAGACACGAACTGTCTCTCAGTACATGTGACAGTAATCAACCATTTTCCACCTGGGGTAGGAATACCACCGCCATCTAGGGGCAGCACCGTGGAGCAGTGGGGAAAGCCACTAGAGACCCAGATTCGATCCTGACTTCCACCGTAGTCTGTCTGGGAATTGTAGATCCTCGTTTTGGCTACATGGGCTTCCCCTCAGATGCTCCGGTTTTAGTCTCACGTTCCAAAGATGCACGGGTTGGTGGTTTAATTGGCCAGAGTAAATTGCCCCTCGTGTATGGGTAAGGGGCAGAATCTGGTGGGGGGGGGAGGGAACATTGGTGCCACAGTTAGTGAGACAGCATTACAGCTCAGGGTGGAGTTCAGAGTTCAGAGTTCAATCTTGGTCTTCTGTAAGGACCGTCCGTCCTCCCCGTGGAACGTGTGGGTTTTGTCCAGGTGCTCTGGAGTCCAAAGTCTTACCGGTTGGTAGGTTAATTGGTCATTGTAAGTTGTCCTGTGATTGGGCTAGGGTTAAATTGGGGGTTGCTGGCTGCCATGGGTCAAAGGGCAGGAAAAGGCCTATTCTGTGCTGTACCTCAAAACAAAATTACAGGGAATAAGAGAGTGACAGGGACCAATGGAAATGCTCTCTTAGGATATAGCACAGAGAAAAGGAGCTGAGAGGCACCTTTCTGCAATGGATTAAATAACCCAGACGGGACCTTTGAGGGCTCAGGCCCTGCATTCACTGGAATGGCAGAGCAGACTCTCTTCCTGCAGTAACCTGGGGTATATCCCGTCTGGTCCCAGGGACATATCCATCTCTCCGTGGCTGTGCTGGTGCTGGAAGCATGGCGACACTAACGGGCTGACCCCAGCACTTCCCTGAACTGTGTTGGTCATTGGTACAAACAATGCATTTCAATAGCTTGGTATTTCAGTTTACATGTGACAAATAAAGTAAATCTAATCAACGACAAAGATTAAAGTAAACTTACTACCAAAGTACATACAGTGTAAGTCACTACATACAACCCTGAGGTTCATTTTCTTACTCAATAAATTCATTACAGAATCAATGAAAGACCGCACCAATTTGGGCATTCAATCAGTGTGCAAAAGACAACATGCAAATACTAAAAGAAAGAAATAATAATAAAAAATAAATAAGCAGTAGATAGAGAACATGAGATGAGTCCTTGAAAGGGAGTCCATCGGTTGTGTGGACATTCCAATGATGGAGCAGGTGAAGTTGAGGGAAGTTATCCCCTTTGGTTCAAGAGCCTGATGGTTGAGGAGTAAGAACTGTTCCTGAACCTGGTGGGATGGGTTCTAAGTCTCCTGTACTATCTTCCCAATGGCAGCAGTGAGAAGAGAGCATATCCTGGGTGGAGGGGGTCCCTGTGACAATGCATTCTGTAGATGTGCCCAATGGTGGGGAGGGCTTTACCTGTCATGGAGTGGGCCATATCCACTACTCTTCATTGGACTTTTCCATTCAAGGGCAAAGATGTTTCCATACGAGATTGTGATGCAGCCAGTCAATGGACTGTACTCTCCATTGCACATCTATTGAAGTCTGTCAGAGTTTTAGACACCATGTTGAATCTTTATGAACTCCTGGATGTAGATCATTAAGTTGTTCATTTGCATTTTCTTTTCCCCTGTCGCATCCCTTTGACCTCAGAGAAGATGATCGAATCACAGAGTTATCCTGGTTTACCAGGATCATGCCTGGATTCATCATCATCAGGTGCCGTGCCCAGTTTGAGCTTTGACTGCCATGGCCCACACACTCCTGTTTTGGGTCAAGTGGATCAATTCATTGATATACATTTCCAGTTCTCTGGCTGCTGTCTCCACCACCATTTGTCTCTGCTTCCTCCTGCTTTCTTCCATATAACCATATAACAATTACAGCACAGAAACAGGCTATCTCGGCCCTTCTAGTCTGTGCCGAACTCTTACTCTCACCCAGTCCCACCGACCTGCACTCAGCCCATAACCCTCCATTCCTTTCCTGTCCATATAGCTGTCCAATTTAACTTTAAACGACAACATCGAACCTGCCTCAACCACTTCTACTGGAAGCTCGTTCCACACAGCTACCACTCTCTGAGTAAAGAAGTTTCCCCTCATGTTACCCCTAAACTTTTGCCCTTTAACTCTCAACTCATGTCTTCTTGTTTGAATCTTGCCCCACTCTCAATGGAAAAAGCCTATCCACGTCAACTCTATCTATCCCCCTCATAATTTTAAATACCTCTATCAAGTCCCCCTTCAACCTTCTATGCTCCAAAGAATAAAGACCCAACTTGTTCAAACTTTCTCTATAACTTCGGAGATGAAACCCAGGTAACATTCTCGTAAATCTTCTCTGTACTCTCTCAATTTTGTTGATATCTTTCCCATAATTACCGTGCATTCTAACTCCTCTTTCCTAATCACATGTTCAATGAAGTTACGTTGCCTTTTCATGATCTCATACATTATTTCTCTTTTTGTGTTTGCTCTGTTCATGACATCCTCATCAGATATTTATTTTATCCATGATATTCTTTGCATCCTCCTCAAAAACCACATCTCTGCTGCTTCAATTCGTTTCCTCATGTTACTAGATATTGTCCAACATCCTGAGCCATATAACATAACTGGATATACGTAACATTTCAGTACTCTGAGGCGGGTTGTCATACCTAGTTTAGTGTTGGTCAGTATACTCTTCATTCTCGTAAAGGTGTCTTTTGCCATCCCTATTCTTCTTTTGATGTCCATGTCGCACCTGCCATCTGATGTCACCCAGCTTCCTAAGTAGCAAAAGTTCTGTACTTGTTTTATGTCTTCCCTGTTTATTCTCAGCCTGCAGATAGGATACCTGGATTAGAGGGCATATTCCATAACAAGAGGTTGGACAAACTTGGGTTGTTTCCTCTGGAGTGGCAGAGGCTTAGAGGAGATCTGATGGAGGTTTATAAGATCATGAGAGGCATAGATAGAGTAGACAGATAGCACGTTTTTCCCAAAGTTGAAATGTCTAATACCAGAGGGCATGCATTTATGGTGAGAGGGGGTAATTTCAAAGAGCTGAGGGGGCAAGATTTTACATATACACAGAGAGTGGTGTGTGTTTGGACTGTGCTGCCTGGGGTGGTGGTAGAAGAGGCAGAACCATTAGGGATTAGATGGGCACATGAATTTGAGGAAAATAGAAAGATATAGGCATCGTAGAGGCAGAAGAGATTAGTCTAGTAGACCATTTTATTGCTAATTTAATTGGTTCGGCACAACATTGTGTTCCTCTGCTCTACTATGTTCTAGAGTCACTCAGTGCAGCAACATGCCCTTCGGCTTGCCGTGTCTCTACTGACCCATCAAACACCAATTCATGTTAACTCCATCATATCCTCCCCACAGCCCCAGCTCCCTGCAGATTCTATCCCTCACCCACACACTGCAGCCAATTAACCCGCTAACCTGGGTGCATGTCGTGTGGGAGCAAATCAGAGTGACTTTGGGAAAGGGGGTGGTGGTGCTGGGGAGTGCTGGCAATCAACAGTCTTAGGGAGAATGTGCAATCTACACGCACACACACACACACACACACACACACACAGCGCGAGAAGTTGCTATTGCACTTGCATTACTGGCACTGAGACACGAGGTCCGCGACCTACACCGCAGAGCTGCCTACGCCCAGAGACGTCAATCATTTCTCCCGCCATTGATGCTGCCCAACCTTCTGAGAGTTCTTAGTTCAGAAGAAAGTGAGGCCATCAATGAGAGGATACCATAAGACATAGGAGCAGAATTCAGCCATTCAGCTCATTGACTCTCCACCATTCCATCATGGCTGATTTATTATCCCTGCCTTCTCCCCGCATGGCCACCCTTTCTCAAGATCCCTATTCCAACAAACATCCTCACTACACATGTCGACATAAGGACTTACAGCAAAGAAGTGGCAGATGGAATACAGTGCAGGTCATGCACGTTGGTAGAAGGAATAAAGATGTGGGCTATTTTCTAAACGGAGACAAAACCCAAGAAACTGAGGTGCAAAGGGACTTGGAAGCTCTTGTGCAGGATTTCCTAAAGGTTAATTTGCAGGTTGAGTCGGGGGTAAGGAAGGCAAATGCAATGTTAGCATTCATTTCGAGAGGACTAGAATATAAGAGCAAGGATGTAATGCTGAGGCTTTACAAGTCATTGGTCAGACCGCACTTGGAGTATTGAGAGCAATTTTGGGCCCCTTATCCAAGAAAGGATGTGCTGGAATTAGAAAGGGTCTGTAGGAGGCTCATGAGAATGATTCTGGGAATGAAAGGGTTAACGTATAAGGAACACTTGATGGCTGTGGGCCTGTACACTTGAATTTAGAAGAATGAGAGGGAATCTCATTGAAACCTATTGAATATTGAAAGGCTGAGGTAGAGTGAATGTGAAGAGGGTGCTGCCTATAGCGGGGGAAGAGGAGGACCAGAGGCCGCAGCCTCAGAAGAGAGGGACGTCCATTTGGGGCAGAGATGAGGAGGAATTTCTTTAGCTAGAGAGTGGTGAAGCTATGTAAATAATTGCCACAGACGGCTGTGAAGACAAAGTCATTGCGTATACTTACAGCGGAGGCTGACAGCTTCTTGATTAGTCATGGGTGCTAAAGGTTACAGGGAGAAGACAGGAGAATGGGGTTGAGAGGGATAATAAATCAGCCATGATGGAATGGTGGAGCGGACCCAATTGTCCAAACAGCCAAATCCTGCTCCCATGTCTTATGTCCATTTATGTGGAACAGATGGTTCCACGCACTTGCATTCAGCAGGAGACACTCTGCCAAAAGTGGTCTTGCTCAAATCAGACTGAACCACAGATGGGAGTATCCAGCTGGCTATCCAGCAAACGTCACCAAAAAAACAAGGAGCCAACTTCTCTCCTGATCAACAACACTCCACCCAACCGGAACCAAGTAGGGATTTGCAAGGTATTCTCTAGCCGGCTACTTCAGAATCAGGTTTAATATCACTGGCATGTGTCATGAAATTTCTTGTTTTGCAGCAGCAATACATTGCAATACATAATAATAAAAACTACTACAATAAGAAACATTTTTAAAAAGTTAATTAAGTAGTGGAAAAGAGAGAAAAATATTGAGGTAGTGTACATGGGTTCATTGTCCATTCAGAAATCTGATGGTGAAGGGGAATCATTGATTGCCTCTCATCAGGCTCCTGGACCCCTTCTTTGATGGTAGCAATGAGAAGATGTAACATCCTAGGTGATGTGGGGGGGGGGGAGCCATGTCCTTAATGACAGATGCCACCTTTTCTTAAAGCATCGCCTTTCGAGGATGCCCTCGATGCTGGAGAGGCGGGTGCCCAGTACGGAGTTCACAGAGTTTATAACTCTCTGATCCTGTTTGGCTGCCCCTCTGAGCCAAATGGTGATAACACCAATGAGAATGCTCTCCATAGCACATCTGTAGAAACTTGCGAATGTCTTTGGTGATACACCGGTTCTCCCCAAACTCCTAAAAGTATAGCTGCTGTTTTGCCTTCTTTGTAATTACATTAATATGTACTGCACTGACTGAACAGCCTAATGCAAAAATTGTCTAGAGGTCAAGGATGCTACTCTGCTCATTTTTCTTGCACCACTCCAATTACTGTCATTTCTACTCTGTCCCCTCTTCTCTTTAGCCTGTCAGCCCTACTGGGACATAAGCCACAAACTGCAGATCCCCAGTGTCCTCTGTTCTGGGCCAGCCTTTCGAGTTGTCCCCAAGTGTAACCCATTGAAGATCCTCCCTTCCCCCGGGATGAGGTTCCTTTCGCAGCCATGGCAACGTTACTCTGTTCCTCCAGCCCCGAATATTCTTACAGTAGCATAGAGGTCAGCACATTGCTTTACAGAGCCAGTGGCCCAGGTTTAATTCCCGCTGCTGCTTGTAAGGGTTTGCATGTTCTCTCCGTGACTACGTGGGTTTCCTCTGGGAGTTTTGGTTTCTGCTCACATTCCAAAATCAAGACATAGGCGTTAGGGTTGGTAGGTTGTGAGCATCCTATGTTGGTGCCAGAAATATGGCAACTCTTGCAGGCTGCCCCCAGCACAATCCTCAGACTGGGATGGTTCTTGACACAAACGATGCATTTTACCGTACGTGTGACAAATAAATCTAATCTTTATACAACCGTACACATGACAATGGTGAGTCCGCACTTGGCATACTGTATACAGTTCTGCTTGCTCAGCTCTCGGAAGGGTGTCACTCAGTGGGAAAGAGCGCAGAAAGATTCACAGAGACGTTATTGGGTCAGGACGGCTTTAGTTACAAAGGTGAGACTGGATAGGCTGGAAATGTACGAAACTAAGGGTGACCTTAGTTTTATAAAAATCACAAGGGACATAAATTTGTAGGATTTTGTGAATAAAATATGCGTTTTATGTGCTTAACAAAAACTGCAGCCTTTTACTTCCATTATGAACAAACCAAAAGCAGTCGCCTTACAGTGATGTCACTACGTCAGACACCGTCTCTTAAAGTGAATACGACGATTCAGTGATGGTGTTTGTGAATTATATGGAACAGTTTCTACTCTGAACAACGTGTCATCTGTCACCCATTACATTACCCTACAAGTTCAAGTTTATTGTCGTATATATACACAACCAAACGAAACATTCCTCCAGACCACAGTGCACCCACACAAGACACATCACACTCAGCACATAAAACAAATTACTATAAATAAGTTAATAAAATATAATTCAAAGTACAGTGGCAGTGTGCAGCACAAGTAAACAGCTCGCTGACCTAGTGACCAGATCTCAGTGGTGTCAGGGTATTCATTAGTCACCCAGCCTGAGGGAGGAAGCTGTTACCCCGTCTGACAGTCCTAGTCCTGATGCTCCTGGACCTCCTTCCCTAACGGTAGTGGGTAAATATCACAAATAGGTAGATGGTCACAGTCTTCTCCCCAGGGTAGGGTAATGTAATACTACAGGGCATCAATTTAAAGTGAGAGAAGAAAGATTTTAGTGGGTATACAGTACGAGCTGCCAGAGGAAGTGGTAGAGGCTAGTTCAATTTAGAGTGCAATTTAGAAAGGTTTAGAGCAGGGATTCCTGCCCTGCAGTCCACTCTCCACTTGCTTAATGGCATTGGTCCATGGCATAAAAAAGGTTGGGAACCCCTGGTTTAGAGGGAGGTGGGACTAGCTCAGATTGGCATCTGGGTTAGCATGGGCTAGTTGGGCTGAAGGGCCTGTTTTCATGCAGTATGGCTCTATGGCTCCTTCCTAAAAAAATTATCCCAAACTTCCTTTGGGAATTGCCTGTTGAATCAGAAACAAAAAAAAACATGCTGAAGGAACTCATTGAGCCAGGCAAAACATCAGCGGAGGCAAAGGGTCAGTCAACATTTCTGGTCAAATTAACACTATCATATAAATGATCAGACATCCCACCCTGCAGAAACTCATTTCAGGGAGGTAGCACCATCAATTTGCGGGAGACTCCCTGGAGAGGTGGGATGTCTGCAATAGAGTAGCTCCTTAGCAGCTAGCCAGCTAGTTTAAATAACGTTAGCTATGCTAATGAACGAATGACACCTGTTAACTCACCTCAACATGTCTTTTACAGTCTTAACCCACCACGGGCAATAGAAAAGTCACTGTTACAAACAGTGCAGTGAGCAACACTGTCATTATTTTGACCCCTATTAGGCAGGGGTACACTTTAGTGTAGTCTGGGGTGACATACATTTTATATTTTCTTTTCTTAGAACACTCTGTATGGTGTGCTCTCTCCCTCTCTCACTCTCTCACGTGCTCTCTCTCTCGCTCTTGCTCTCGTTCACTCTCCAAAAAAGAATCTATTTCCGGGATATTGTATATAATTTGCAGGCATCAGGGAGCCACTATCAATATGCGGGAGACTCTCGGAACTTCCGGGAGAGGTGGGATATCTGAATGACAGTCAACAAAATGTCTGTCTCCATCATGGACGGTCCCAAACCCGGCTGTGAGAGGAGGAAGGTTGTACATGGGGCTGACAACCCCATCCTGTAAAAACCCAGAGCTACAGAAACACGAACAGAAGCTCCAAAAACCTCATCCCTGGGACAGAAAGAATCTTCACCTAGATGTATAAAGGCATGTGGTGAAACTTCCGGCTCTGGAGGGAGGGCTCAGGTCAGCTGTTGTCGGCAGCCTAAACTCCAATAGCAGTGAAGGGCTTAAGAAGAAGAAAATGTCATCCGTTCCTCTTTGCCTCCACAAGTGCAGCCTGACCCACAGAGCTCCGCCAGTAGCTTGCTCCTTACTCGAGATCCCAGCACCTGCAGCGTCTAACGCCTTCTGCGGAACATGATGCCAGGTCGAAGTGTGGATAATCAGTCCCCTTGAATCCAGATCTGCAGCTGGCTGGTCCCCTGCCATCTGTGTCCACCCTCTCTGCATTTACTCTTTCAAAAACACTTCAGTTTTTTTTTGTTCTAATTGCACTTTAGTGTAAAGATTGAAAATTTAATTGTTTTTTATTTATTTAGAAATATAGCGCAGAACAGGCCCTTCCAGCCTAACGAGCCGTACCGCCAAGCAACCCCCTGATATAACCCGAGCCCAATCACAGGACAATTTACACTGACCAATTAACCTACTAACCGGTACGTCTTTGGACTGTGGGAGGAAACCGGAGCACTGAGAGGAAACCCACATGCTGATGGAGTTTTCTCACAGAGAACTCCAGAATTGAACTCCGAACTCCGACGCCCAGAGCTGCAATAGCATCACTCTAACCGCTAGGCTACCATGGTATCATTTGTTTTTCTTCTGAATGTTGCTTAAATAATGCTGTGCGCCTGTGATGCTGCTGCAAGTAAGGAGTTCATTGTACCTGTGCACACGCGGACTTATACAGGTAACAACAAGCACGACATTGACCCTGATAATCTGGTAAACCAATTCAAATTCACAGTAACACAAGAAGCTGCAGAGAAGCTCCACCTGATACATCAGAGGCACGTCTCTCCCCACGATCTACAGGAAGTGCTACCTCAAGATGGCAACATCCGACATCAAAGATCCCCCACCATTGGGGCGATGCCTTCTCCCCTCGAGCAGGAGGCACAGAAGCCCCAAGTCCCACACCGCCAGGTTCAGGAATGGCTACTTCCCTTCAAGATGGTGTACTGGTTAGCACATCGCTTTACAACGCCAGCAAGTGATCAATCTATAGGGTTCAATTCCCACCACCATCTGTAAGGAGTTTTTGAAACAGGCAGAGGCAAGATAGGTAGGTAAGTTCATTCCTTATTTCTTGTTTACTTTTTTCTTGAGAGAAAAGGGGGTATGTCTACAAAGCTAGTGCTCTGTTCTGAGTGTCAGATTGGGATTTCCAAGGGACTCCCAGCCTCCTCGATGGCCACGTCTGCACCAGGTGCATTGAAGTGCAGTTCCTTAAAGACCGAGTTAGGGAACTGGAGACGCAGCTCGATGACCTTCGGCTTCTTAGGGAAAGTGAAGCAGTGATCGACAGGAGCAACAGAGAGGTCATCGCCCCAAGGCGACAGGAGACAGACAAAAGGGTGACTGTCAAGAGAGGGAAGGGAGAACATCAGATAGTGGAGAGTACCCCTGTGGCCATCACCCTCAGCAACGTACTCCATTTTGAGTGCTGTTGGGGGAGGAAAAATGACCTACCTGGGGGAGGCAACAGTGGCCGTGCCTCTGGCACTGAGTCTGACCCTGTGGCTCAGAAGGGTAGGGAGCTGAAGCGGATGACAGCAGAAAAAGGAGACTCTATCATTACGGGGACGCATAGGCGATCCTGTGGGCGTGAAAAGGAAACACGGATGGTAGTTCGCCTCCCAGGTGCCAGGGTTCATAATGTTTCTGAACGTGCCCACAATATCCTGAAAAGGGAGGGTGAGCAACCAGAAGTCATGGTACATATTGGTACCAAAGACATTGGTAGAAAAAGCGAGAAGGTCATGAAAAAAAGAGTATAGAAAGTTACAAAGGAAGCTAAGAAGCAGGACCTCAAGGGTAGTAGTCTTGGGATTGTTGCCTGTGCCACACGATAGTGAGGATAGGAATAGAATGAGTTGGCAGATAAATGTGTGGCCGAAGGATTGGAGCAGGGACAGGGATTCAGATTTCTGGATCATTGGGACCTATTCTGGGGCAGGTGTGACTTGTACGAAAGTGATGGGTTGGACTTAAATCCGAGGCGGACCAATATCCTTGCAGGCAGGTTTACTAGAGCTGTTGGGAGAGGTTTAAACTAATATGGCAGGGGGATGGGAACCAGTATGACAGAGCTGAGGATGAACCAGCAGGTTTACAAGTAGATGATGGGTGTAACATGAACGTAAGGAAGGACAAGCCAATGATTGGGTACAAATGCAGACAAAGCAAAGAGTTAAATTGTACCACAGAGGCAAAATTCAAAAGGGCAAATAATGTAGGACTGAAGGAGTTGTATTTAAATGTGCGTAGCATTCGGAATAAGGTAGGTGAACTCATGGCGCAATTCAGAGATTGGTCACTATGACGTTGTAGGCACCACTGAGTCATGGCTGAAAGGAGGCCATAGTTGGAAGTTTAACATCAAAGGATATACTTTGTATCGAAAGGACAGAGAAGAAGGCATAGGTGATGGTGTGGCTCTGTTGTAAGAGATGGAATTACATCTTTAGAAAGAGGTGACATAGGCTCAGAGAATGCTGTATCTTTGTGTGTGGAGCTAAGAAACTGCAAGAGTTAAAAACAACATTATGGGAAAAATATATTGGTAGCCAAGATGTGGGGTTGAGATTACAAAGGGAGCTGGAAAAGGCATGTAGTAAGGGTAATGACACAATTGTAATGGGGACTTCAATATGCAAGGGAATTGGGAAAATCAAGATTGGTGTTGGATCACAAGAGAGGGAATTTGTTAAATGCCTATGAGATAGATTTTCAGAGCAGCTTGTGCTTGAGCCTACTGGGGGAAAGGTGTAATAACCCACATCTTATTAGGGAGTTTAACATAAAGGAACCCTTAGGAGGCAGTGAACATACTATGATTTAATTCATACCGCAATATGAGAGGGAGAAGCATAACTCACATGTATTTGTATCACAATGGAATAAAGGGAATTACAGAGGCATGAGAGAGGAGCTTGCCCAGGTGGATTGGAGGAGGATACTGGCAGGGATGACGGCAGAGCAGAGACGGCTGAAGTTTCTGGGAATAGTTCACAAGGTGCAGGAGAGATAAGTCCCACATAGGAAGAATTTCTCAAATGGCTGGGGTAGGCAACCGTGGCTGACAAGGGAAGTTAAGGACTGCATAAAAGCCAAGGAAATGGCATAACAGGTTGCAAAAATAACTGGGAAGTTGGATGATTGGGAAGCTTTTAAAATCCAACAAAAGCAACTAACCAAGCTATAAGAAGGGAAAAGATGAAATATGAGGGCAAACTAGCCAATAATATAAAGCAGGATACCAAAAGGTTTTTTTCCAGTAATATAAAGAGTAAAAGGGAGTTGAGAGCTGATATTGGACCACTGGAAAAATAGGCTGGTGAGATAGTAATTGGGGACAAAGAAATGGCAGATGAACTTAATGGGTACTTTGCATCTGTCTTCACTGTGGAAGACACTAGCAGTGTCCCAGAGGTCCATGAGAGTCAGGGAGCAGGAGTGAGTGCCATTGCTATTACAAAGGAAAAAGTGCGAGGCAAACTCAATGATCTTAAGGTGGATAAGTCATCTAGACCAGATGGACTACATCCCAGAGCCCTGACAGAGATTGCTGAAGAGATAACAGATGCATTGGTCATGATCTTTCAAGAATCACTTGATTCTGGCATGGGCATTCTCATTGGGGAAGAGTCCAGAGGAGGTTCACGAGGATGATTCCAGGAATGAAGGGGTTAACATGTGCGGAGTGTTTGGCAGCTTTGGGCCTGTACTCACTGTAACTTAGGAGAATGCAAGGGGATCTCAACGAAACCTACTGAATGTTGAAAGGACTAAATATGGTGTATACGGAGTGGATGGTTCCTGTGGTGGGGTATCCGGAACTAGAGGGCACAGCCTCAACATTGAGGGGCGTCCCTTCAGAACAGAGGTAAGGAGGAATTTTTTTAGACAGAGAGTAGTGAATCTGTGTACTGCTAGTGCATGGACTGCAGCGGAGGCCATGTCGATGGGTATATTTAAGGGCATCAAAGGATATGGCTAGAAGGCAAGTGTATGGGATTCAATGGGATCTGGGATCAGCCATGATGGAATGGCGGAGCAGACTCGATAGGCTGAATGGCCTAATTCTGCTCCTGTGTCTTATGGTCTGTACATTCCCTCTGTGACCGCGTGGATTTCCTCTGGCTGCTCTGGTTTCCTCCCACAGTCCAAAGACATGTAGTTAGGGTTAGTAGGTTGTGGACATGCTATGTGGACGCTGAAAACATGGCGATCAGCACAATCTTCCCTGATTTGATTGGACATAAACAACACATTTCACTGTATTTATCGAAAATAAAGCTAATCTTTAATTGTTAAGCCAACCTGTAGAACCCTAACCACTGCCTCAGTACAGCAACACCATGAACACTTTGCATTACAGTGGACTTTGTTTTTTTCTAATCATCCTTATATTATTTTGTAGCGCAACATGCACAAAATACTGCAGGAAAGTTCCAGTTTGGTCCATATCCCACTAAACCTTTCTTCTCCATGACCCTTCCAAATGTCTCTTAAACATTGTAACTGTACCTGCCTCAACCACTTCCTCTGGCAGCTCATTCTATACCCGCCATCTTGTGTCTCTTAGATAGGCACATGGATGATAGAAAAATGGAGGGCTATGTCAGAGGCAAGGTTAAAATGTCGGAGGTGTAGGTTAAAAGGTCGGCACAACAATGTGGGCCGAAGGGCCTGTGCTGTAATGTTGTGTTCTATGTTTTAGTAGATACATTTGTTCGTTCGTTATGCGCCGTATCTAACGACGTGGGCAATCATGGCGACCATGATTGTTCTCGGCAAAGTTTCCTGCAGAAGTGGTTTGCCATTGCTGCCTTCTGGGCAGTGTCTTTACAAGAGGGGTGGCTCCAGTCATTACCAATCCTCTTCAGAGATTGTCCGCCTGGCATCAGCAGGTCGCATAACCAGAACTTGTGATATGTACCAGCCGCTCATACGACCATCTACCACCTGCTCCCATGGGTTCACGTGACCCTGATCGGGGCCTAAGCAGGTGCTACACCTTGCCCAAGGGTGACCTGCAGGCTAGTGGAGGGAAGGAGACCTTACACCTCTCTTGGTAGAGAGGCATCTCCACCCCACCACCCTAATGATGAGTAAATGCAAGCAGGCTTTTGCTACTGAGGTTGGGTGAGACTGGAACTAGAGCTCACAGACTCTGAGATACAGGAGCAGAATTAGGCCATTCAGCCCATCAAATCTGCTCCAACATTAAACATGAATGATTTATTTTTCCGCTCAACCACACTCACTCTTAATAAGTGAGTGTAAAGGAGAACAAGATTATTGTTACCTAACGATAGTTCCCTCACAATATTTGACTTCAGTTTTCCAAAGTATGGGTAACTTCTGCACTCTGAATCAGATTTAATTCTGACTGGCGTATGTCATGAAATTTGTTGTTTTGCCGCAGCAGTTCATTGCAATTATTGTCATATGAGATACAGCGCAAAGCTCTTGCACACTGTTCACACAGATCAGTTCGTTAAACAGCAAATTGAGGAAGGATAACGTACACAGGTTTCCACCGTAGCAGAGCGATTATTGTGATGCTATTGCAACTCAGGGCGGAGTTCAGAGTTCAATTCCGGTATCAACTGTAAGCAGTTTTAATATTCTTCCCGTGCGTACGTGGGTTTTCTCTGGGTGCTCTGGTTTCCTGCCGCAGTCGAAAGACGTACCGGTTAGTAGGTTAATTGGTCGTTGTAAATTGCCCCGTGATTAGGCCGGGATTAAATCGGTGGGTTGCTGGGCAGTGTGGAATGTTGGAATGCCATGTTGGAATGGGTGTTGCGGTCTGAAGGGCGGAATAAGAACAGTACAGGCCCTTCAGCTCATCATGTTGTGACCTCTTGACCTGCTCCCAGGTAAAACTATAGCAATGCAGAACAGAGTGTAAAAGTTAACGAAAGAGTGCAGTGCAGGTAAATGATAAAGTGCAGGGTCATAATGAAGGAGACTGTGAGGGCAGGAGTCCACCTGATCTGAGAAGGGCCCGTCTGATCACAGTGGGACCAACACGGGAGGGAGTCAGTGAGGGGCTGCCCGGTGGCCTAGCAGTCAGTGACCATGGTCCAATTCCTATCGCTGCGTTTCCTCCGGATGCTCCGGTTTCCTCTGACGGAGAGGGTTAACTGGTCACATGGGTGCAACTGGGGCACAGAAAGGTGGGAGAGGTCGAGGTGCGAACCAGCGAACAGTTGATGTAGTTAGTACAAATCTCTGGTGGGTGGTTACACAGCAAGATCTCACAAACGGCAAGGTGATTATGATTTCATAAATCTGCTTTGATCATCTCGATGGAGGGGATGAGACCGAGAGAGTGGGGAGAATTCCCCACTCCCACCAACTTACCAGAAAATGGTACCAGAGATTTTCTCACGTTCACCTGAGACGGCCCCTCCGACGTTCCCTCAGTAGCACCCCTCCCACAGCGGGGCGCCCCCTCATCCCCTCGTCCCCGTGTTGAGCCTGGGCGGGCGGTCCCTCCCACGCCGCCTGCCAGCTATCCCGGGATCTCGGCTGGAGATCCACAGAGAGGCCGGGGAGCAGTCTCCAACATCAGAACTTGCGAGCGCCAACGCCTGCGGTTCACCTCCCACCGCCCGTCACCCTCTGGGTCAGGAACACACACACACACACACACCCTTTCTCACGGGCTGCAAGGGGGGACAGACAGTCCCTTCCATCACAGCACGGAGCCCAGCCCAGTCCGTGCATCAATACATCATCTTCAACACCCCTCTCGATGCAATTCACAAAGACACACAAACTAAGACCCCCTCCCACACAGACAAGAAATGAAAACGCTGCCTACCTCGTCCCTCTGTCGCTCATCTTCCTCCAGTGATCCCGCGAGCTGGGTGGAATATCTCGCAGGGCGAAGTGTGTTGTCTGTCTGTGTGTGTTTGGCTCTGTCTGTCCCTCTCCCTCACACACACAAACAATTAAGCCTACACCCCCCCCCCCTGTAAATTCCTTTTCTTTTTCGCTGACACACACCCTCTCCAACAGTATTAAATCCTCCTGACCGTAGCCTGGTAATGACAATTTCCTACTCGTTCCTCATTGTTAGCTGTCGACGGAAAAAGAGACTGAATTCTCTGCTTCCCCTTCTCGCTCATGAGCACAGACCCACGCCTCCCTCCGCTTCAAGCCGCGCCCCCTCCCCTCCCCTCCGGCCAACCACCTTAATAAGGTAGACTGCACACCCGCACAATGTCTCAGATACCTGGCGTTTAAACACAGAGACACACTGGGAGAGATTCGAGGCAAAGGGCAACTGAGCTACTGAAATAATTGTAAAAATATTCAATTACTGAATATTTTAATATTAGTTGGGAATAGACAATAGACAATAGGTGCAGAAGTAGGCCATTCGGCCCTTCGAGCCAGCACCACCATTCACTGTGATCATGGGTGACCATCCACAATCAGTATCCAGTTCCTGCCTTATCCCCATAACCTTTGATTCCGCTATCTTTAAGAGCTCTATCCATCTCTTTTTTGAAAGCATCCTGAGACTTGGCCTCCACAGCCTTCTGGGGCAGAGCATTCCATATATCCACCACTCTCTGGGTGAAAAAGTTTTTCCTCAACTCCGTTCTAAATGGCCTACCCCTAATTCTTAAACTGTGGCCTCTGGTTCTGGACTCACCCATCAGCGGGAACATGCTTCCTGCCTGCAGTGTGTCCAATCCCTTAATAATCTTATATGTTTTAATAAGATCCCCTCTCAGCCTTCTAAATTCCAGTGTTTACAAACCCAGTCGCTCCAATCTTTCGACATATGACAGTCCCGCCATCCCAGGAATTAACCTTGTGAACCTACGCTGCACTCCCTCAATAGCAAGAATGTCCTTCCTCAAATTTGGAGACCAAAACTGCACACCGTACTCCAGGTGTGGTCTCACCAGGGCCCTGTACAGCTGCAGAAGGACCTCTTTGCTCTTATACTCAATTCCCCTTGTTATGAAGGCCAGCATGCCATTAGCTTTCTTCACTGCCCGCTGTACTTGCATACTTGCTTTCAGTGACTGATGTACAAGAACACCTAGATCTCATTGTGCTTCCCCTTTTCCTAACTTGACTCCATTTAGATAATAGAACATCGACCGGTACAGCACAGGAACAGGCCCTTTGGACAACAATGTTGTGCCGAACCAATTAAATTAGTAATCAAATGGTCAACTAAACTAATCACTTCTGCCTACACAATGTCCATATCTCTCCATTGTTCTCACATTCATCTGCTTATCTAAGTTTTGCTCATTCTCCGTGATGGCCATCTCCATGGCGCTCAGGCTGTGCAGACTGTGCTCCGTGCCCGCTAATATGAACTGATAAGTCAGGCTTTGGGCCTACTCCATGCCGCTCCAGCGTTCGGATCTGAGGGCTCAAGTTTGGTTGGGAACACTTCGATGGCTTGCATGATTTTTCAAATTTTGTTTTTTCTTTCTCTTGCATGTCGAGTGTTGATCTTTTATTTTTATTTTCATTCTTTTTTTTTCTTTAATTGTGTTCTTTTGGGTTTCTTGCTTTGTCAGCAAGCAAATCTCAAGTTACACATTCTCTGATAATAAATGAATCTTGAAGAGTCTCCAATGTTTCTGCCTCTACCTCCAGCCCAGGCAGCGCATTCCAGTCACCAACCACACTCTGGGTAAAAAAAAAATGCCCGTCACAAGTCGTTTGAAATTACTTCCTCTCACTTTCAATACATGCCCTCAGGTACTAGACATTTCAACCCTGGGAATAAAATACAGTCTGTCTGCTCTATCGATGCCTCTCAGATCTCCCCTCAGCATCTGCCACTCCAGAGAAAACAATCCACATTGGCCTAACCTCTCGTTAAAGCACATGGCCTCTAATCCAGGCAACATCCTGGTAAACCCCTTCTGCATCCTCCTTTGGTATTGCATTATTTGACTAGGTGATGATTGGTTAACTCTTATCTACAAGTTTGAATGGAATGTCTCTTATCTACTGTGTAAGTGCAGAACGCTTTGGCTGTCATCATTTCTTCTTCTTTTCCTTCTATACTAGATTCTTTAACTCCCAGTTTCCAATTCTCATTGTTCTATCAAATTTTGTGAAGCAACAAGTTTTCTGCCTCTTTCCTGACTTCCAAAAGATCTTTGGATTAAAAACATCAGAATCCTACATGGGTCTAAATTCTGGAATTCTGTTCATCTGAAGGACTCCGCTGCAAGTCAAGGGGTTAGTTCCCCCTCACCTCCTCAGGGGCAATACATGTTAGTTTTGTATGTGATACCAAAGTACCAAAAGCTGAAGAAATAAATATTGCTGGAATGGGAGAGAGCATTCTGAGGAAAGAAAGGCAATTAAAGTCAGTGATCCACACAATGGGGGTGTAGTGGACAACGAGGAGGACTATTGGAGCTTGCAGGGGGATCTGGACCAGGTCAAAAAACAGAAGATGGAATTTAATGCAGACAAGTGCGAGTTTTTGCACTTCGATAGGGCCAACCAGAGTAGATCTCACACGGTGAACGGTAGGGCATTAAGGAGTGAGGTAGAACGAGGGGATCTGGGAATTCAGGTCCACAATTCATTGAAAGTGGCGGCACAGGTAGATAGGGTTGTAAAGAAAGCTTTTGGCACGTTGGACTTCATAGATCAAAGTACTGAGTACAGGAGTTGGGATGTTATGTAAAGTGGCACAACACAAACTACTACATCTCCATGCTACCCAACAACTAGGCCTCCACAACTGTCTGTGGCAATGAATTCCGCAGATTCACCGTCCTCTGACTAAAAAAACTCCTCCTCATCTCTGTTCTAAATGGATGCCCCTCAGTTCTGGGGTTGTGCCCTGTGGTCCTAGACTCCCCTAATATAGGAAACATCTTCTTCACATTCACTCTGTTTAGGTCTTTCAATGTTCAATAGGTTTCATTGAGATCCTCCCTCATTCTTCTAAACTCCATTGGGGACAGGCCCAGAGCCATCAAACACATTATACATTAACCCTTTCATTCCCAGAATCATTCTTGTGAACCTCTGCTGGACCTTCTCCAATGCCAACACATCCTTTCTCAGATAAGGGGCCCAAAACTGCTCACAATACTCGGTGAGCATGGTTTGGTGGTTGCATGGATTTTTTTCTTAGGGAGATAAAGAACACTGATAGCCAGTACAAAGAGGTGAGAGGGAGAAGGGTTGAGGTGTGATCAGAAATAAGTGAGTGAAATGCCCTCTTCTCATTACCCAGAAGGGACTCTCCCTGAAACCTTTGACACCTTCGTCGTTGTGGCTATCGCTCGAGGTCGAGGATGATGGTCTTCGTTCTGAAGAAGTGGCCCACAGAGCGAAGATGCCTGTGCGTGTATTTGTTTAACGTGCACTTGATGTTGCACTCCAAGAGGGACACAATACTTCACAAATCAACCAACTGATCCCAATGGCATGGAAACCACGATGATTGGAGCTGATGGATTTGTTGCAGCCTTCATCCGCTTTCACAGCCGTTGAGTTTGAAGTAACTTCGTCTGCCTGTTCCACCGTTGAGGTCTTGGTTGGATTGTTCTTTGTCAAGGACCTCACCCTCGACCTTACCGCCATGGGTGACCCTACCAGGAGCATAGCTCCAGATGGCATTGCTCTCGGGATCACAGGACCACACAAGCTTCTCCACCACGACAAGGTGACAATCCATGGAGAAGCTGACACCTTACTAATCAGGAACTTATCAAACTCTGCTTTAAATATACCCAATGACTAGGGCTCCATAGCAGTCTGTGGCAATGAATTCCACAGATTCACCACTCTCTAGCTGAATAAATTCCTTCTCAGTTTTGTTTTAAAGGGATGCCCTTATATTCTGAGGCTGTGCCCTCTTCCCCTTGCCCCAATTAACTACCTTCAGACCAACCAGTATATTTATACCACCTTGTGTTGGTGTCTCACACCTCGCCCCACCACACACCCACTCATCTGCAAACTAATCACCAGAGCTCATACTGTGCTGAACAAGAAACAAAGGAATCTGGTGAAGAAAGAGGTTGCTGTGATCAGCCGAGTTCACCACCTGGAGTTCAAAGTCCTGCAGTTGGCCAGTGATAAGATCATAAGACATGGGAGCAGAATGAGGCCATTCAGCCCGTTGAGTCTATTCCACCATTCCATCATGGCTGATTTATTATCCCTCTCAACCCCATTCTCCAGCATTCTCCCTGTAACGTTTGATATCCTATCTAATCAAGAACCTATCAACATCTGTTTTAAATATACCCAATGACCTGGTCTCCTCAGCCATCTGCAATTGACATTACAGAAATGTAGGTGCTGGCAGTCTTAAAGTGGGAAAAGCTGAATAAATCCCTGTGGTCAAACTAAGTGTTTCATGGAGACTACAACACCATACAGGCTACTTGGCCCACAATGTGGAGTCGACATCTTAACTGAGATCAATATAACCCTGCCCTCCCACATATCCCTCCGTTTTTCTGTCACTCATATGCCTATCTAAGAGGTAGTTAAATGCCCCAAAAGTATCTGCCTCTGCCACCAGCTCCCCACCTCCCACTGCAGTGCAGTCCTCACTGTGCGGGCACTATAGTAGCAGACCGGTGAGCGAACAATATTACAGCTCAGGGTGTCGGAGTTCAGAGCATCCTCTGTAAGCAGTCTATGTATGTCCTCCCCATGAGGAGGAACTGTTTTTCCCAGAGAGTGGTGAATCTGTGGAATTCTCTGCCCAATGAAGTAGTAGAGGCTGCCTCAGTAAATATATTTAAGGCAAGGTTGGATAGGTTTTTGCATAGTAGGGGAATTAAAGGTTATGGGGTAAAGGCAGGTAGGTGGAGATGAGTCTATGGCCAGATCAGCCATGATCTTACTGAATGGTGGAGCAGGCTTGACAGGACCTACTCCTGTTCCTATTTCTTGTATTCTTATGATAATGAGGTGACTAGAACTGAAATTAGTACTCCAAGCGTGGTCTAACTCGGGTTTTATAGAGCCACAAGATTAAGTCATAAGTCCATAAGATATTTCATCATGGCTGATCCCATCTTCCGATCATCCCCAATCTCCTGCCTTCTCCCCACATTCCTTCATGCCCTGACCAATCAAGAATCTATCAACTCCTGCCTTAATATGCATAACTACTTGTCCTGTACAGCTGCCTGTGGCAATGAATTCCATAGATTCACCTCCCTCTGACTGAAGAAATTCCTCCTCATCTCCACTCTAAAAGGACTATTCTAGGCTACGTCTTCTGGTCTTAGATTCTCCCACCATAGGAAATGTTCCCTCCACATCCACTCTATCAAAACCTTTCATCATTCAATAGGTTTCAATGCAGTCACCTCTCATTCTTCTGAATTTTAGGGAATACAGGCCCAAAGCCATCAAACACTCTTCATATGACAAGCCTTTCAGTCCTGGAATCATTTTCATGAACCGCCTATGAATCTCCTCCAGTTTCAGCACATCCTTTCGAAGGCGCCCAGACCCGCTCACAATACTCCAAGTAAGGCCTCACCAGTGCTTTATAAAGTTTCAACATTACATCCTTGCTTTTATATTCTAGCTGTCTTCAAATGAAAGCTAACATTGCATTTGCCTTCCTCACCAATACTGACCCCCCAAGTCACTGGCAGCCAATGAGAAAAGGCCTCCTTTATTCCCACTTGCTACCTCCTGCAGGTCATCCATTCCTCTATCCATGCCAGTATCTTTCCTGTAACACCATAGGATTTTATCTTGTTAAGCAGCCTCTGAGGCACTTTATCAAATGCCTTCTGAAAATCTAAGTAAGTGACATCTACTACCTCTCCTCTGTCCACCCCACTAATGGACCACAGCTTTCCCAACCACTGAGGTTAGGCTAACTGGCCTATAATTTCCTCTCTTTTGTTTTCCTCCCTTCTTTAAGAGTGGATGACATCTGCAATTTCCCTGTCCTCCAGGACCATGTCAGAATCAAGTGGTTCTTGAAAGATCATGACCCATTCATCTCTTCAGTAATCTCTCTCAGGACTCTGGGATGTAGTCCATCGAGTCCAGGTGACTTATCCACCTTACAACCTTTCAGTATGCCTAGCACTTTTTCCTTTGTAATAGAAATGGCACTCACTCCTGCTCCGAGACACTCACAGACCTCTGGCACACTGCTCGTGTCTTCCACGGTGAAGACTGATGCAAAGTACTTACTAAGTTCATCGGCCATTTCTTTGCCCCCCATTACGACCTCACCAGTGTTATTTTCCAGTGGCCCAATATCAACTTTCACCTCTCTTTTATTCCCTATATGACTGAAAAAACTTTTAGTATTCTGCTTTATATTATCAGCTAGTTTGCCCTCATTTCACCTTTTCCCTTCTTATAACTTTTTAGTTGCCTTTTGATAGATTTTAAAAGCTTCCGAGTCATCCAACTTCCCACTCACTTTTGCTACCTCATATGCCCTTTCTTTGGCTTTTATGCAATCCTTAAAAGCTTGAGCATGTAGATATTAAGAAAGAGGATGTGCTGGAGCTTTTGGAAAGCATCAAGTTGGATAAGTGGCCGGGACCGGATGAGATGTACCCCAGGCTACTGTGGGAGGCGAGGGAGGAGATTGCTGAGGCTCTGGCGATGATCTTTGCATCATCATTGGGGGCAGGTGGTTAACATATGAGGAGCGTTTGGAATCTTTGGGCCTGTACTCACTGGAATTTAGAAGAATGCGTGGCGATCTCCTTGAAACCTATCGAATGTTGAAAGGACTAGATAAGGTGGATGTAGGGAGGATCTTTCCTCTGGTCGGGGTATCCAGAACTAAAGAGCACAGCCTCAAAATTGAGGTGTGATCTTTTTCAAACGGAAGTAAGGAGGAATTTGAGGATGATTTAGCCAAAGAGTGGTAAATCTGTAGAACGTTCTGCCACAGACTGTGGTGGAGCCCAAGTCCGTGGGTATATCTAAAGCAGAAGTTGATAGATTCTTGATTGGTCAGGGCTTCAAAGGATATGGTGTGAGGGCAGGTGTATGGGGTTTAATAGGATCTGGGATCAGCCATGATGAAATGGCAGAGCAGACTCGATGGGCTGAATGGCCTAATTCTGCTCCTTTGTCTTATTGTTCACAGACTCAACCTTCAAATTATCCTTTAGGGAATCCTGAACTGGCTCCTTCACCCCTTTGCCCTTCCTGTCTGTCACATGGTCCTGAACTCAATCCCCTGACTAACAAATGCCTACTTAAGCACCCTATCACTGCAACTAGACTGGCATCTTTGAGGGATCTATGGATGTGGACTCCAAGATCCCTCTGTTCCTCCACAATGCTGAGAATCCTGTATTCCGACTTCAATTTCCACCTTCCAAATTGAAGCATTTCACATTTCTCCAGGTTGAACTGCATCTGCCACTTCTCAGCCCAGCTCTGCATGCTGATGTTCAGTTGTAACCTACAGCAACTTCTACACTACTAAAAATCTCACCAACCTTTGTGTCATCTGCAGACTTACTAACCCACCTTTCCACTTCCCCCTCCGTCATTTATTAAAATCACAAAGGGCAGGAGTTCTAGAGAGATACGAGCACTACAGCACTGAAGTAGGCCCTTCAGCCCATCTAGTTCATACCAAACTATTATTCTGCCTAGTCTCATCTACCAGCACCCAGACCATAGCCCTCCATTCCCCTCTCATCCATGTACCTATCCAAATTACTCTTAAATGCTGAAATCAAACCCTCATCCATCACTTCTGCTGCAGTTCATTCTACACTCTCATCCCCCGCCTCTGAGTGAAGGCATTCCCCCTCATTTCCCCCTTAAACTTAGGTTAGGAGCAGTAGTGAGAGAGGAACAGGCAGGAGATTCTGTGGACATGAACAGGGCACTCTGATGGTATGTTGCCTCACAGGTACCAGGGTCAGGGTCATCTCGGATCACACTTACAGCATTTTGGAGGGGGAGGGAGAACAGCCAGATGCCTTGGTACATATTGGTACCAATGACATAGGAAGGAAAAGCAAAGGGGTCCTGAAAAGAGAATTTAGAGAGCTAGGTAGAAAGCTGAGAAGCAGGACCTCCAGAGCAGTAACTTCTGGATTGCTGCCTGTGCCACGCGCCAGTGAGGGTAGAAACAGGATAGTCTGGTAGATTAATGCATGGCTGAGAAGCTGCTAGGGTTTCAGGTTCTTGGATCATTGAGATCTCTTCTGAGGGAGGTATGACCTGTACAAAAGTGACTGCTTACACCTGAACCCAAGGGGGGCCAATATTCTTGTGGGCACGGCATGTTAGAGCTGCTAGGGAGAGTTTAAACTAATTTGGCAGGGGGATGGGAACCAGAGTGAAGGGACACAGGATAGGACGGATGGTAAAAAAGCAAAGATAGTGTGCAGTCAGATTGTCAGGAAGGTCAGGCAGATGATAGGGCAAAATTGCAGCCAGCAGGGTGAGTATCAGTACATTAGGGATGCAGAATCAAAAAGGGTAGCAAATACAGTACTCAAAGTGTTATATCTCAGTGCATGGAGTACAAGAAATAAAGTGGATGATCTTGCTGCACTATTACAGATTGTCAGGTATGATGTTGTGGCCATCACTGAATCATGGCTGAAGGAAGGTTGTAGTTGGGAGCTGAATGTCCAAGGCTACACGTTGTATCAGAGGGATAGGAAGGTAGGCAGAGGGGATGGTGTGGCTCTGCTGGTAAAGAAAAGCATCAAATCAGTAGACAGATGTAACATAGGATCAGAAGATGCTGAATCCTTGTGGGCTGAGTTAAGAAACCACAAGGGTAGAAGGACCCTGATGGCAATTATACACAGGCCTGCCAACAGTAGCTGGGATCCAGACAACAGGAAATAGAAAAGGGCATGTCAAAAGGGCAATATTATGATAGTCATGGGAGATTTTAACATGCAGGTCGACCGGAAAAATTAGGTTGACAGTAGATCTCAAGGGAGTGAGTTTGTTGAATGCCTATGTGATGGCTTTTTAGAGCAGTTTGTCATTAAGCCTACTAGGGGATCAGCTATACTGAATTGGAGGTTATGTAATGAACCAGAGATGATTAGGGGAGCTTAAGGTAAAAGAACCCTTAGGAAACGGTGATCACAATATGATTCAGTTCAACTTGAAACCTGATAGGGAGAAAGTCTGATGTAGTAGTATTTCAGTGGAGTAAAAGAAATTACAGTGGTATGAGAGAGGAGTTGGCCAGAATTGATACTGGCAGGGATGACAGCAGAGCAGCAATGGCTTGAGTTTCTGGGAAAAATGAGGACGGTTCAGGATAAATGTATTCCAAAAACAAAGAAATACTCAAATGGCTAAATAGTACAACCATGGCTGACAATGGAAGACAAAGCTAATGTAAAAGCAAAAATTAGCGGGAAGATAGAGGATTGGGAAGCTTTTAAAACCCTACAGAAAGCAACTAAAAGAATATTAGGAGGGAAAGGATGAAATATGAAAGCAAATAATATCAAAGTGGGTAAGAAAAGCTTTTTCAATTATGTAAAAAATAAAAGAGAGATGAGAGTGGATTTAGGACTGCTAGAAAACGAGGCCAGAGAAATAATAACAAGGGGCAAAGAGATGGCAGATGAACTATTTTGCATCAGTGTTCACTGTGGAAGCCACTAGCAGGGTACCAGACACTGAAGGGTGTATGGGAACAGAAGTGAATGCAGTTACTATTACAAAGGAGGAGGCGCTCAAAAAGCTGAAAGACCCATGGGTACATACTGTAAGTCACCCGCACCAGACGAACTGCACCCTAGGGTTCTGAAAGAGGAAGTGGTAGAGATTGTGGAGGATAGATACATACACAGACAGAGACAGAGACAAACAGACAGATAGATACACAGATAGATCTACACAGAAACGGACAGAGCGACAGATAGACTGACAGAGAAAGACAGTCAGACAGATAAGTAAATAGATGAATAAAAAAAAACAACTAACTAATTAAGGTAACTAAACACATACATAACGTGGGCACTGAATGTACATGTGATAAATAAATGAATTTGAATTTGAATTTTGACTCTGAATAACATCATTGTGAAGTGGAGAAAAAACAAACTGGGGCATCAGTCACAAGAAAAGTTCAGTTCCACTGATTTATTTAACAAAAGTACAAAAACACAAATCATGACATTCAAAGTTAATGAAATAACAGACAGACATTTATGAGATGAATTTAATAGTTTGTTAGCCGAACACATGTAAACACTGTTTAATGGACCAGGGACAGGACCAAACCTGGACTTCCAGAGTTTCCATCCACTGAGTCCCTGGTTACTCTTGCTTTTCGACACAGCCGTACAGAACGGGTACAGACCATCTGACACAGCATGCATTGGTCCTCATCTGTACTAACACTATCTGCCAGCTCCTGTAGCCTCTTTTGCCTGGTGATTGGAGGAACTATCCCGATGTTTCTGTGATGTTGCGAGAGGCTCTGCCTCCTCCTCATCATTAGGGAGTCCGTGTAGACTCCAGTCACACTCAAGATGGGGGGAGTAAAGCTCCTCAGATCCCCTCTGGCCTCTGCCACCTTCCTTTTCCAATGAAGGGTCTCGGCCGGAAATGTTGACCGTTTAATCCCCTCCATCGATGCTGCCTGACCAGCTGAGCTCCTCCAGCATTTTGTAGGTGTGTGTCGTTCAGATCTGTTCTAACCCTCTTCCCCCAACCTTAAATTTATGTCCTTTGATTTTATACACCTCAGCCACAATTGAAACAAAATCTGGTTTTCCACCATCAAAAATTAGATCACCTCCATCAGAACTGCCCTGAACCCCCCATTTCTTCCACTTTAAGGAAAACACATTCAGCCTCTCCTCATCACTGAAAGTCTCCCTCTATAGATAACATGCAGGGTAAGTCTTTTCCCCAGGGTAGGAGAGACCAAAACTGGGGATGGGATGTTGTAGGTGAAAAGAGGAAAAATTTTAAAAGGGACCTTTTCACACAGTGGCTGGCGTGAATATGGACCAAGCTGCCAAAGGAAGTGGTTGAGGCAACAGTTAAAACACACTTGGACAGGGTTGTGGATTGGAAAGGCTTAGAGCACGGATTCCTGTCCTGGGGTCCAGAGACTCCTTGGGTAAAGGTCAGAGCCCATGGGATAAAAAAAGTTTGGGAGCCCCTAATTTAGAGGGATACAGGACAAACATTGGCAAATGGAACTAGCCTAGATGGGCATCTTATTCCAAATCAGGGGTCACCAATGTCTTATCAACTTGACCGTAAAATCCCATGGTTCTCAATCCCATCCCAAATCTCAGGTTGGGAAGCCTCCAACCTGATGGCATGAACATCAATTTCTCAAACTTCCAGTAATTGCACCCCCTCCTCCTCTCCTTCACCATTCCCCATTTCTGTTTCCCCTCTCTCAACTTATCTCCTTACCTGCCCATCATCTCCCTCTGGTGCACCTCCTCCTTCCCTTTCTTCCATGGTCTTCTGTCCTCTCCTATCAGATTCCCCCTTCTCCAACCCTTTATCTCTTTCCCCAATCAACCTCATGGCTCTTTACTTCACCCACCCCCTCCCCCCGGGTTTCATTTATCCCCGACCACCTTGTAGTTCTTCCTCCCCCCCCCCACCTTCTAGTTCTGACTTCTCATCTTTTTTTCCAGTCCTGACGAAGGGTCTCAGCCTGCTACATTGACTGTACTCTTTCCCATAGATGCTGCCTGGCCTGCTGAGTTCCTCCAGCATTTCGTGTGTTGCTTGGATTCCCAGCACCTGCAGATATTCTCGTGTTTATCATCCCAAATCCACTTTGGTCACAGGCCAGAGTATTCCAGGACTCGATGGAGATGACTTCCTTAAGGACTTCCTTAGATTTCTTTTCTGTTTATCTGGTTATCACTCCCAGTGACAGAGCTTGGAATAGTGTCCAATCGCCCGCTGGCTCCCAGTCCCAGCAGCCAATGGGATATCTCATTCCTCCTCCAAAGTCAGCTGATGACCCAATGATTTTAAGCCAAAGGCCCCTGCCCCATCTGCAGATGTTTCCTGGCCAGCTAAGTGGTTTCCTGCGTTTCTCTTCTCGTGACAGATCCAGCTGAACTTCTGAGTTCGACATGCCTTCCTGTGACTCACTGCCTGTCCAACCTCCAAACTTGTTGCTTCCCTTCAAAATAATTAATGGTCACGGAAGTTGGAATTTAGTGGATGGCTTTACATTTCTAGTCACAGGTTATTAGCACCAGTCTACCAATAACATAGTTGCCCACAGATCTTTCCTCTCCTCTGTCTCTTCACTTCCCAGGCCTGGGTCATTAAACCAGAAGTCATAGGAGTAGACTATTTGGCCCATCGCATCTGCTCCACCATTCCATCATGGGTGATCTATTATTCCTCTCAAACCCATTCTCCTGTCTTCTCCCTGTAATCTTTGACACCCTGACTAAACAATTCCACAGATTCACCACCCTCCGGCTAAAGAAATTTGTCCTCATCCCTGTTCTAAAGGGACATCCTTCGATTCTGCAGCTGTGCCCTCTGGTCCTAGACTCTCCCACTGTTAGAAACATACTCTCCACATCCATTTTATCTAGGCCTTTCGATATTCAATAGGTTTCAATGCAATCCCCTCTCATTCTTTTAAACTCCAGTGCCCAGAGCCATCTAAACAACAAGGCCAGAGCCATCAAACGTTGGTCATATGTTAATTCTTTCATTCCTGGGATCATTCAAAGGAACCTCCTCTGGACCCTCTTCAAAGCAAGCACATCCTTTCTTAGATATGGGGCCCAAAACTGCTCGCAATACTCCAGATGCGGTCTGACCAACGCCTTACAAAGACTCAGCTTAACTATAACATGTCCCACTGCCCAGGAGGGACCCAGAGCAGGCTCTTGCCCAGAGGTATCGAACCGATGACGCGTACTGCATGTCGCTCCCATGGATGTGTCAGTAGTCAGTCCAGAGATTGGCCACCTTCGCTCTGTCCACACTGACCAGGTACTCGCCCGACTGCGACCAGGAGACGGCATTAATGGAGGACCTAGGGGAGTGAAAGAAAGAGAGGATGTATTAATCTCTGAGGGGGAGAGGAAGACCTCAAGGGAGGCGGAGTTGTGGGGGTGGGGAGGGGTAACAAGGATGCTTAGCAGTGTGGAGGATCCTGGGGTCCATGTCCATAAACATTGCCACACAAGCTGATAGGATAGTTAAGAAGGCTTATGGCGTGTTGGCCTTCATTAGTCGGGAAGGTAATGTTGCAGCTGTACAAAACCCTGGTTAGACCACACTTGGAATATTGGTGCTTCATGATAGGAAGGATGTGGAAGCTTTAGAGAGGGTGCAGAGGAAATTTACCAGGATGCTGCTGGGATTAGAGAACATGTCTTATGAGGTCAGGTTGAGTGAGCTGGGGCTTTTTTCTTGGAGCGGAGGAGGATGAGAGGTGACTTGATAGAGCTGTACAAGATGATAAGAAGCATGGATCAAGTGGACAGCCAGAGACTTTTCCCCAGGGTGGAAATGGCTACTACAGGGGGCATCATTTTAAGAGGATTGGAGGGAAGTGTAGAGGACATGTCAGAGATAGATTTTCTTTTTTAAACAGAGTGGTGGGTGAGTGAGCCAGTGGTGGTGGAACAGGCAGATACATCAAGGATATCAAAATCAACATTACATCTAAAAACTGGGAGGCCATTTCACTCGATAGATAAAACTGGAGGAAATCTGTTCTAAAGGGAGCTGCGATACATGAGAGTGACCTCCGCCATACTGCAAAGAACAAGTGGCGGCTGTGACAGGAGAGACTGAACAACCAAAAGACTCAACCACTGACCACAGTCACCACTTACTCGTGTCCACACTGAACCAGAATACGTGGATCCTGGATCGGCCTCCACAGCCGAATGAGGACCCACCAATAGACAACCCACTAGGGGAACATCATACTCAACTCCAGTGACAAGACTACTATTTATACCCCAAATAACCCCTTACATTTATTGAGGGTTTAAATGTAGTATCTATACTAGATTGGAGGCATCTAGTATACATAACGCCAAGAACAATCATGGTCGCCCACGTCACATGACACGGCACACAATGATGATGATGAGTAAAGAGTGCTGCTAGAAAGTTTGTGAACCAAGTAGAACTTTCTCTATTTCTGCATACATATGATCAGATCTTCACACAAGCCCTAAAACTTGATAAAAAAAAGAACCTAATTAAATAAATAACACAAAAAATATACTTGTTAATTGATTTATTGAGAAAAATTATTCAATATTACACGTATTTGTTGGAAAACCTATGTGAAACTTTGCTTTCAGCAACTGGTGTGACTTCTCCTTGTACAGCAACAACTTCAACCAAACATTTCCATTAACTGTTGATCAGTCCTGCACAGCAGCTTGGAGGAATTTTACGTCATTCCTCCTCACAAACTGCTTCAACTCTGGGATGGTGGTGGGCTTCCTTGCATGAACTGCTTGCTTCAGATCCTTCCACAATGTTTCTATAGGATTAAGGTCAGGCCTTTTGACTCGGCCATTCCAAAACAAGAATTTTCTTCTTTTTAAATCATTCTGTTGTTGATTGACCCTTGTCTTTCGGGCCATTGTCTTGTTGCATCATCCAACTTCTATCAAGCTTCAGGTGACGGACTGCTACCCTGACATTCTCCTGTAAAATGTCTTGATACAATTTTGAATTCATTGTTCCCTCAATGATTGTACGCTGTCCAGGCCCTGAGACAGCAAAGCTGCCCCAAATCTTGGTGCTCCTTCCACCGTGCTTCATAGTTGGGATGAGGTTTGATGTTGGTGTGTTGTGCCCTTTTACCTCCAAACATAGCAATGTGCATTTCTACTAAAAAGTTCAACTTTTCTCTCATCTGTCAACAGAACATTGTCCCAGAAGCATTGTGAAACATCCAGGTGGTCTTTTGCAACTTGAGACATGCAGCAATGTGTTTTTTCGGAGAGTAGTGGTTTCCTCCATAGTGTCCTTCCATGAGCACCATTCTTGTTCAGTGTTTTTCTTATAGCAGACACGTGAACATAGACTTCAGCAAGTTCTAGAGATTTCTGCAGGTCTTTTGCTGTTACCCTTGGGTTCTTTTTCACCTCCTTCAGCACTGCACCTTGTGCTCTTGGTGTGATCTTTGCAGGGTGCCCACTCCTAGATAGAGTAGCAACTGTACTGAGTTTCCTCCATTTGTAGACAACTTCTCTTACTGTGGGGTGATGAACACTCAGGTCTTTCGAAATGCTTTTGCAGTCTTTTCCAGTTTCATGCATCCGTATAATTCTTCTTCTAAAGTCTTCTGAAAGCTGTTTTGACTGAGGCAGGGTGCACATAAAGAGATCTCTCTCGAAAAGAGCGGGCTCTGTCAGTAACCTGACTTTATATGTCTGTTTTATAGGACACAGCACCTCTACAATCCATACCTCCAATCTCAACTCATTGATTGGAACATCCAACTCCAAATCGCTTTTGTAGAAGGCATTACCCCAGAGGTTCACATATTTTTTCCAACAAATACATGTAATATTGAATCATTTTTCTCAATAAATAAATGAACAAGTATAATTTTTTGTGTTAGTAATTTAATTGGGTTCTCATCCTCATTTTAGGACTTAGATCTGATCGCATTTTAGGTCATATTTATGTAGAAATAGAGAAAATTCTACAAGGTTCACTAATTCTCGAGCATCACTGTACGTAGGTGCCAATTGATAATCAGCATTCATGGAGCTTTCCCACATTGCGGAACTGTTCCACTTCACAGCTTGCTAGGGTGTAGAAAGTTTTAGGAACTTGGAGTATTCTGGTCAGTTCTGGTTGCCTCATTCTAGGAAGGATCCAGATGTAGGGAGAAGTTGGGTGGACTCAATGTTAGAATTCCAAAGAGATCTAGATTACTCAGGCCTCCACTGGTCGGGGACAACCATGGATGCTGTGGCCTAGCTGTCAAGGTCGCAGGCCAGGGCAGTGTGATATGGAGAGCAAGCTGTTGCCCATGCAGCAGGCTCCCCCTCTCCACACAGCTGATGAAACCAAAGGAACAGCAAAGGCCGATACAGTTTGGCACCAGAGACGTTGTAAGTGTTGCCAGTCAACATGGGACTCAATGTAGGTCTGCCTTAGGGACTCCAGCTCCGAATTTCTCGCTTGGGATTTCTTCCCAAAGCCTCCCCCATGAGAGGGTATAGCTGCAAGGCAGCGGAGGTTTGAAATCAGAGTTTTCCTTCTCCTAGATGAGCTGCCAGCCACAGCTAATGAGCCCCATCTGCCATGAGCGAGAAGCTTTAAGGCACCAGTAATCCACCTTTGCTCCTTCACCTGTCAGTAGAAACAATTCTACCAGGCTTAGTAGCTAAACCAGACATGAGGGCCAGGAGCTAGACTTGGTTGTCAGAGGCCATTTTGGGATGCACGCCACTGGGAGCGTTTAATAGGCAGTGGGAGCTTATCCCACTACTCACCATCTCACTCTAGCTATAACAACCTTAAGGAACCTTCCTGATCCATACCCAATGTGAAAGAGTTTGGTGAATTCTGGGGAGACACCAAAGAATGGGGTCAGGCTGGACTGTCATTACATGGGGTCAGTACAGGCTCCGTGGGTCGAGTTTACTCCACCTACCTGTGCTCTCCAGACAGGGCTGCCTTTACGTCCCCGGTGTGGACGTCCCAGATGTGGAGCGTCCCATCCGAGGATCCGACCACAGCATAGCACCCATCGGGGCTGAGGAGAAAGGAAGAGGAACGCGAGTGGGAAACCAATCAGACAATCAGCATTTACGGATCATCCTCAAACTGTAGAACTGCTCCAACTCACACTTGCTAGGATTGGTCAGCGGGGCACTGAGAGGATGCAAACCTGGGCTGAAAGGTGGCAGACGGAGTTCAATCTGGAAAAGTGTGAAGTGATTCACTTTGGAAGGTCAAACTTGAAGGCAGAGAACAGGGTCAATGACAGGATTCTGAGCAGTGTGGAGAGACAAAGGGATCTTGGGATCCACATCCATAGATCCCTCAAAGTTGCCACTCAAGTTGATAGGGTTGTTGAGAAGGTATATGGTGTGTTGGCCTTCATTAGTTGGGGGATTGAGTTCAAGAGCTGGGAGGTAATGTTGCAGCTCTATTAAACCCTGCTTCGACCATACTTGTAACATTGTCAAATCACAGACAAGAGAAAAATCTGCAGATGCTGGAAATGCAGAGCAACACACACAAAATGCTGGAGGAATTCAGCAGGCCAGGAAGCATCCATGGAAAAGAATGCAGCTGACATTTTGGGCCAAAACCCTTCAGCAGGACTGGAGAAAAAAAATGCTGAGGAGCAGACTTAAAAGGTGGCAGGAGGGGAGAGAGAAACACAAGGTGATAGGTGAAACCTGGAGTGGGATCCATAGATGCTGCCAGGCCTGCTGAGTTCTTCCAGTATTTTGTGTGTGTTGCTTGAAATATGTTTCGTTCTGGTCGCCTCATTACAGGAAAGATGGGGAAACTTTAAAGAGTGCGCAGAGGAGATTTTCCAGGATGTTGCCTGGATTAGAGAGCATGTCTTATGAGAATAGATGGAGTGAGTTAGGATCTTTCTGTTTTGACAGAAGGAAGATGAGATGTGAGGGGAGAAATGGTTCATACAAAAGGGTAAATTTTAAGGTGATTGGGGGAAAATCAATCTTATTGAAACATACAGTGAAATGCATCATTTGCATCAACAACCAATACAACCATAACAATGTGACGGGGTCCCCGTAACTGTCATCACACTTACTGGCGCCCACACAGCATGCCCACAATGTTTGGAATAACAACATAGAACACAACAGCAAAATAGTCCCTCTCTTCCAATCCCAGCAAAGCCTCCAAGCCTCCAGTCTTCAGTCATCGGCCTTTATCTTCCAAACTTCCGATTGACCTTCCAACTTCAATATTGACTCTCGGACTAGCTGATGATGGGACCCCAAACTCTAGGCTCATCGGCTCACTGGTGGTCGTGCCACCTGCTCACACGGATACTTGATCCTAGGGCCCACCGACCTGAGACAGGCCGATATCCACAGATGTCTAGTATCTAATCAGCCACTCATGTGGTGGCAACTCAATGCAAAAAAGCATGCACACACAGTCCAGAGGTTTAATTGTTCAGACCAGACATCACAATGGGGAAGAAATGTGATCTAAGTGATTTTGACCGTGGAATGATTGTTATTGCCAAATAGAATGGTTTGAGTATCTCAGGAACTGCTGATCTCCTGGGATCTTCATACATAACAGTCTCTGGAGCTTACAGAGGACGGTACAAAAAAAACATCCAGTGACATACACAAGATGCTGGAGGAACTCAGCAGGCCAGGCAGCATCTATGGAAAAGGGTACAGTCGGCATTTCAAGCCAAAACCCTTCAGCAGGAAGGGTGTTGTTCTCTTTTCCATAGATGCTGCCTGGCCTGTTGAGTTCCTCCAGCTTTCTGTCTGTGTTGCTCGGACTTCCGGCATCTGCAGATTTTCTTTTGTTTGTGATTGGATAAACATCTAGTGAGTGGCAGTTCTGAGGGTGAAAATGCCTTGTTAGTGAGAGAAGTCAGAGGAGAATGGCCAGACTGGTTCAAGCTGACAGGAAGGCGACAGTAACTCAAATAACCACGTGTTACAACAGTGGTGTGCAGAAGAGCATCTCTGAATGAACAACATCAAAACTTGAAGTGGACGGGCTACAGCAGCAGAGACCATGAACATACACGCAGTGGCCACTTTGTTAGGTCCAGAAAGTACCTGTTCCAGTTTCCTCCCACAGTCTACACACCTACCAGTTGGTAGGTAATTGGCCATTGTATATTGTGATTAGGCTACGGTTAAGTTGGTGGGTTATAGGAGTTACCTAACAAAGTGGCCAATGAGAGTATTCCATTGTGAGAACTGATCGTGTGGATAGTACACGAGACAAGTTACTCCATTGCACCTTGGTACCTGTGACAATCATAAATCAATATCTGGGTAGGCAATACATTGATGATTGGAAAATGTGGGCTGCCCCCAGCACATCTTCGGACTATGTTGGTCGTTGACGCAAAACAACAAATTTCACTGTATATTTTGATGTACATGTGAGAAATATTTTTTTTATAATCTTTAGATTCTTTGGTTTCTAATCTAACTTAAACATTTTGGGTCATCCGTAATGGAAGAGACTAGTACCAGATGGTACAGCCTCAGAATAGAAGGACGTCCCTTTAGAACAGAGAGTAGGAAGAATTTCTTTAGCCGGAGGGAGGTGAATCTGTGGAATTCATTGCCACAGATGACTGTGGAGGCCATGTCACTGGGTATAATGTATTTAAAGTGGAGGTTGATAAGAAAAGGTGCAAAAGGTTCTGGGGAAAAGGCAGGAGAAGGGGGTTGAGAGGGATAATGAATCAGGCATGATGGAATGGCACAGCAAACTTGATGAGCCGAAAAGCCTAATTCTGCTCCTGCGTTTTAAGGCCTTATCCAATCCTACTTCTCTGCCCCCTTCGAACGTGAGGATTCTGTACCTCAGGCTGAACGGCTCCAGCTGGGCTTTGATTTTCTGTGCACCGTCGATCTTCAGGCCAAAGCACTCAGGGACCCGTGCTGATATTATTTTTGTGACTGTATGTGCTGTGTGTGACTGTATGTAGCCTGGTTTACACCTTGACCCTGGAAGGATGTTGTATCGTTTGGTTGTATATACATGTATGGTTGAATGACAATTAAACTTGAACTTGAAGTTCAGTGCAAGACCCACCCGCCTTCGAGTCTCACTCACCTGAAAATCGCTTTGGTCCAATCAGCTCCACACTTGAACCCTTCTGACCTGGAAAAAAAGCGTTCAGGTAGATTGAGGTACGTCCAGCTTCACGTTCCGGGGCACTAACATCTCTAAGGGGCTATCCTGAGCCCAAGCACATGAAGCAATTGCACAAAAGGCATACCAATGGCTGAACTGCATTAGGAGTTTGAGGAGGTCTTAGACCATTACAGCACAGTCCAGGCACTTTGGCCACGACGATGAGCCAATCCTCAACCTACTCTAAGAACTATCAAAGTTTTGCCTCCTACAGAGTGCCCCATTTTTCTCTTGCCCATTTGCCTATCCTTTAAGTGCCCCAAATGTATGGCACCAAAGACTCTTACAAGTTTCTAAAGATGCACCGTGGAGAGCAGTCTGATTGGTACGGTATTGAGAGGATCCAAGAGCACGAGATCACAAGAGGCATTGGTACAAATCCATAGTTAACTAGCAAATTTCTCCAGATGTATGGTGGAGGCACGCCGACTGACTGGTAACGAAGGGCCACTGCACTGCACTGGAAGAGGGTTGTAAAGACTATCCTGGGCACTGGCCTCCCCAGCATTGAGGACATCTTCAACAGATGCCTCAGGAAGGTGGCATCCAGCTCTGAGAGCTCTGATCATTGGGAACGTGGCCTCTTTTCCCTACTAAGACGCAGTGAATCAGGAACAGCTTTTTCCTCTCTGCCCTCAGATTCTTGAATGGTCCATGAACTTATCAACTAATTTTCCTTTATTTATACATTATTTATTTACTGTATTTATTAATCAATAGTAATTTTATGCCTTTGCACTACTGCTGCAAAATTTCATGTCATATAAGTCAGTGTCAATAAATCTTGAGTGGTGGTGTGCAAATATGACTCTACCAAAGGAGGTGAAAGGTGCTCCTTATACCGGCCAGCCCGCAGGTCACCCTTGGACAAGGTGTAGCACCTACTTAACTCCCCCCCAACCACAAAAATCAGGGTCACGTGAAGCCAGGGGAGCAGGTGGTGGATGGTCGTACGAGCAGCCGGAGCATATCACAAGTCCTGGTTATGCGACCACTGACACCAGGCAGACAATCTCTGAAGAGTATTGATAATGGCTGGGGTCACCTATCCTGTAAAGACACTGCCCAGAAGAAGCCAATGGCAAACCACTTCTGTGGGAAAAAATGCCAACAACATTAATGGTCATGGAGTCATAAAAAAGTACAACACAGATACAGGCTCTTTGGCCCATCTCATCCATGCTGACCATTTAAACCGCCAACTCCCATCGACCTGCAATCCGGAGAGACCATGATCGCCCATGGCATACGACACATCACATAATGAACAGATAAGAATATATTTGTATCTAATGAGACTGGAACCTGGAGCACAAAAGAGCTCTTGGAAGAACTTAGCAGATCAGGCATCTGTGGAAGGAGTAATACACACACACACACACAACTGGATATGCATCTGTGGAAATGAATAAACAGTCAATATTTATGGATGCACCGTAGAAAGCATTCTTCTAGAGTGCATCACAACCTGGTATGGAAGTTGTCCTGTCCAAGACCAGAAGAAGCTGCAGAAGATCGTGAACACGGCGCAGCACATCACAAAAACCGATCTTTACATCGCACACTGTGGGAGCAGTGCTGCCAGGATAATCAAGGACACGACCCACCCAGCCAACACACTTTTCGTCCCTCTTCCCTCCGGGAGAAGGCTCAGGAGCTTGAAGACTCGTACGGCCAGATTTGAGAACAGCTTCTTTCCAACTGTGATAAGACTGCTGAACGGATCCTGACCCGGATCTGGGCCGTACCCTCCAAATACCCAGACCTGCCTCTCGGTTTTTTTGCACTACCTTACTTCCCATTTTTCTATTTTCTATTTATGATTTATAATTTAACTTTTTAATATTTACCCATTTTAACTATTTTTAGTATCTTTAACATTTAATATTTATAATCCAGGGAGTGTGAAGCGCAGAATCAAATATCGCTATGATGATTGTATGTCCTAGTATCAATTGTTTGGCGACAATAAAAGTATAAAAGTATTTTGGGCCGAGTCCTAATGAAATGTCAACTGTTTATTCATTCCCACAGATGCTGCCTGACCTGCTGAGCTCCTCCAGCACTTTGTGCGTGTTGCTCTGGGCTTCCAGTATCTGCAGAATCTCGTGCCTTTATGGTCTGTGGAAGGAAATGTTTCAGGTTGAGACCCTTCAGCTGGACCTTAAAAAAGTCTGAGTGTGGCTGGAAGTTAGTGACACAGGCTTAAAAAAGTCTGAGTGTGGCTGGAAGTTAGTGACACAGGCTTAAAAAAGTCTGAGTGTGGCTGGAAGTTAGTGACACAGGCTTAAAAAAGTCTGAGTGTGGCTGGAAGTTAGTGACACAGGCTTAAAAAAGTCTGAGTGTGGCTGGAAGTTAGTGACACAGGCTGGTGCAGGAAGCTGCAACGATGCATTCGTCACTAGAGCAGACAGGAGTTGTAGAGTGGTGTCAGGAACATGTAGGCACTGAGAAGTGAGCTGTTGCCCGTGGCTAAGCCTTCGCTTTGGAGGAAGTAGGATCGATCAGAAGGGATGTTCATCGTGAGGATAAGTTGCACTGGGCAGAGGGGA